>NW_027266262.1:634416-761916 GCF_036785885.1 Coffea arabica
CGGGTTGGCGGGTCGGGGTTCGGGTCAACAGATTTTCTGGCGGGTCTGTTGACCCGAACCCGACCCGCCAACCTGATTTGGACCCGAATTGCCACCCCTAACTGCAAGCGTGAAGGATTGATTTCATGATAATTTAGAGTTGCGGGATGAGGGAAAAAAACAGGGTGCAAATCAATAACAAAAAAAAATATAAAGTAAATAAATAAAAGGATAAGAGGAAAATGCTTGAATTGACGCTTAAAATGAATTTCGGTCTAGAAAAGCCACACTGCTTCGCAGGACGGGGTAGTTTAAAAGAATAAAGCGAAAGGAACATGGCGGGTGCGATCATACCAGCACTAATGCACCGGATCCCATCAGAACTCCGAAGTTAAGCGTGCTTGGGCGAGAGTAGTACTAGGATGGGTGACCCCCTGGGAAGTCCTCGTGTTGCACCCCTCTCTTTTTTGTTTCGAAATCCAAATTTCCTATTCGTTCTTTATCCTGTAGTAATTTAGCTCCGTCGGAACGATTGCTTAATATTTTGCTTCTTGTCGAAGCGTGAAGGAGGATCTGAAGGCGCGAGACAAATCAGGAACGGTACGGCTCGATCAAAGCCCGGATCGTCGCTCAAATTTGTCGGCGCAAATGTATCACCGCAACTAGGGGTGGCAATTTTCGACACGACCTGAAAACACGACACGAACCTAACACGAAATTAATGGGTTTGGGTTGAGGTTTCGGGAATTCGGGTCAGAATCGGGTTGGACCCGATGAACCCGAAAAGAAAACCGGTCGATTTCGGGTCAACCCGTGGTGACCTGATATGACCCGTTTACGAATTAAAAATAATTTAATAAACATAAAAATAATTTTATCTAACTAAACTAAGTTATTCTTTTTTTCAAAGGCATTAATTACTTAATCCTAAACGAATTTATTTAATTTGTGTGAAGTTGAAATTATTATACTTGGACAAATAATATATTATATTATTTTTCACTTTTGTATTGTTTTAATTTATTTTATATTTTGCTTGGGATAAAACACTTTTACGGTGTTTAATTTATTTTAGATTTGATTTGGAATCATTTATTTAAATTTTTATTACTTGATTATGTAATTAGTTTTGTGAGAAATTGATTTTATTAGAAATTACAGTGATAAATTAATAAATTAAAATTAAGTTTCGGGTCATTTCGGGTCGACCCGCCGCCCCGTAAACCTGAAATTTTCGGGTTCGGGTCAGCATACCTGACCCGTCACGGGTTGGCGGGTCGGGGTTCGGGTCAACAGATTTTCTGGCGGGTCTGTTGACCCGAACCCGACCCGCCAACCTGATTTGGACCCGAATTGCCACCCCTAACTGCAAGCGTGAAGGATTGATTTCATGATAATTTAGAGTTGCGGGATGAGGGAAAAAAACAGGGTGCAAATCAATAACAAAAAAAAATATAAAGTAAATAAATAAAAGGATAAGAGGAAAATGCTTGAATTGACGCTTAAAATGAATTTCGGTCTAGAAAAGCCACACTGCTTCGCAGGACGGGGTAGTTTAAAAGAATAAAGCGAAAGGAACATGGCGGGTGCGATCATACCAGCACTAATGCACCGGATCCCATCAGAACTCCGAAGTTAAGCGTGCTTGGGCGAGAGTAGTACTAGGATGGGTGACCCCCTGGGAAGTCCTCGTGTTGCACCCCTCTCTTTTTTGTTTCGAAATCCAAATTTCCTATTCGTTCTTTATCCTGTAGTAATTTAGCTCCGTCGGAACGATTGCTTAATATTTTGCTTCTTGTCGAAGCGTGAAGGAGGATCTGAAGGCGCGAGACAAATCAGGAACGGTACGGCTCGATCAAAGCCCGGATCGTCGCTCAAATTTGTCGGCGCAAATGTATCACCGCAACTAGGGGTGGCAATTTTCGACACGACCTGAAAACACGACACGAACCTAACACGAAATTAATGGGTTTGGGTTGAGGTTTCGGGAATTCGGGTCAGAATCGGGTTGGACCCGATGAACCCGAAAAGAAAACCGGTCGATTTCGGGTCAACCCGTGGTGACCTGATATGACCCGATATGACCCGTTTACGAATTAAAAATAATTTAATAAACATAAAAATAATTTTATCTAACTAAACTAAGTTATTCTTTTTTTCAAAGGCATTAATTACTTAATCCTAAACGAATTTATTTAATTTGTGTGAAGTTGAAATTATTATACTTGGACAAATAATATATTATATTATTTTTCACTTTTGTATTGTTTTAATTTATTTTATATTTTGCTTGGGATAAAACACTTTTACGGTGTTTAATTTATTTTAGATTTGATTTGGAATCATTTATTTAAATTTTTATTACTTGATTATGTAATTAGTTTTGTGAGAAATTGATTTTATTAGAAATTACAGTGATAAATTAATAAATTAAAATTAAGTTTCGGGTCATTTCGGGTCGACCCGCCGCCCCGTAAACCTGAAATTTTCGGGTTCGGGTCAGCATACCTGACCCGTCACGGGTTGGCGGGTCGGGGTTCGGGTCAACAGATTTTCTGGCGGGTCTGTTGACCCGAACCCGACCCGCCAACCTGATTTGGACCCGAATTGCCACCCCTAACTGCAAGCGTGAAGGATTGATTTCATGATAATTTAGAGTTGCGGGATGAGGGAAAAAAACAGGGTGCAAATCAATAACAAAAAAAAATATAAAGTAAATAAATAAAAGGATAAGAGGAAAATGCTTGAATTGACGCTTAAAATGAATTTCGGTCTAGAAAAGCCACACTGCTTCGCAGGACGGGGTAGTTTAAAAGAATAAAGCGAAAGGAACATGGCGGGTGCGATCATACCAGCACTAATGCACCGGATCCCATCAGAACTCCGAAGTTAAGCGTGCTTGGGCGAGAGTAGTACTAGGATGGGTGACCCCCTGGGAAGTCCTCGTGTTGCACCCCTCTCTTTTTTGTTTCGAAATCCAAATTTCCTATTCGTTCTTTATCCTGTAGTAATTTAGCTCCGTCGGAACGATTGCTTAATATTTTGCTTCTTGTCGAAGCGTGAAGGAGGATCTGAAGGCGCGAGACAAATCAGGAACGGTACGGCTCGATCAAAGCCCGGATCGTCGCTCAAATTTGTCGGCGCAAATGTATCACCGCAACTAGGGGTGGCAATTTTCGACACGACCTGAAAACACGACACGAACCTAACACGAAATTAATGGGTTTGGGTTGAGGTTTCGGGAATTCGGGTCAGAATCGGGTTGGACCCGATGAACCCGAAAAGAAAGCGGTCGATTTCGGGTCAACCCGTGGTGACCTGATATGACCCGATATGACCCGTTTACGAATTAAAAATAATTTAATAAACATAAAAATAATTTTATCTAACTAAACTAAGTTATTCTTTTTTTCAAAGGCATTAATTACTTAATCCTAAACGAATTTATTTAATTTGTGTGAAGTTGAAATTATTATACTTGGACAAATAATATATTATATTATTTTTCACTTTTGTATTGTTTTAATTTATTTTATATTTTGCTTGGGATAAAACACTTTTACGGTGTTTAATTTATTTTAGATTTGATTTGGAATCATTTATTTAAATTTTTATTACTTGATTATGTAATTAGTTTTGTGAGAAATTGATTTTATTAGAAATTACAGTGATAAATTAATAAATTAAAATTAAGTTTCGGGTCATTTCGGGTCGACCCGCCGCCCCGTAAACCTGAAATTTTCGGGTTCGGGTCAGCATACCTGACCCGTCACGGGTTGGCGGGTCGGGGTTCGGGTCAACAGATTTTCTGGCGGGTCTGTTGACCCGAACCCGACCCGCCAACCTGATTTGGACCCGAATTGCCACCCCTAACTGCAAGCGTGAAGGATTGATTTCATGATAATTTAGAGTTGCGGGATGAGGGAAAAAAACAGGGTGCAAATCAATAACAAAAAAAAATATAAAGTAAATAAATAAAAGGATAAGAGGAAAATGCTTGAATTGACGCTTAAAATGAATTTCGGTCTAGAAAAGCCACACTGCTTCGCAGGACGGGGTAGTTTAAAAGAATAAAGCGAAAGGAACATGGCGGGTGCGATCATACCAGCACTAATGCACCGGATCCCATCAGAACTCCGAAGTTAAGCGTGCTTGGGCGAGAGTAGTACTAGGATGGGTGACCCCCTGGGAAGTCCTCGTGTTGCACCCCTCTCTTTTTTGTTTCGAAATCCAAATTTCCTATTCGTTCTTTATCCTGTAGTAATTTAGCTCCGTCGGAACGATTGCTTAATATTTTGCTTCTTGTCGAAGCGTGAAGGAGGATCTGAAGGCGCGAGACAAATCAGGAACGGTACGGCTCGATCAAAGCCCGGATCGTCGCTCAAATTTGTCGGCGCAAATGTATCACCGCAACTAGGGGTGGCAATTTTCGACACGACACGAACCTAACACGAAATTAATGGGTTTGGGTTGAGGTTTCGGGAATTCGGGTCAGAATCGGGTTGGACCCGATGAACCCGAAAAGAAAACCGGTCGATTTCGGGTCAACCCGTGGTGACCTGATATGACCCGATATGACCCGTTTACGAATTAAAAATAATTTAATAAACATAAAAATAATTTTATCTAACTAAACTAAGTTATTCTTTTTTTCAAAGGCATTAATTACTTAATCCTAAACGAATTTATTTAATTTGTGTGAAGTTGAAATTATTATACTTGGACAAATAATATATTATATTATTTTTCACTTTTGTATTGTTTTAATTTATTTTATATTTTGCTTGGGATAAAACACTTTTACGGTGTTTAATTTATTTTAGATTTGATTTGGAATCATTTATTTAAATTTTTATTACTTGATTATGTAATTAGTTTTGTGAGAAATTGATTTTATTAGAAATTACAGTGATAAATTAATAAATTAAAATTAAGTTTCGGGTCATTTCGGGTCGACCCGCCGCCCCGTAAACCTGAAATTTTCGGGTTCGGGTCAGCATACCTGACCCGTCACGGGTTGGCGGGTCGGGGTTCGGGTCAACAGATTTTCTGGCGGGTCTGTTGACCCGAACCCGACCCGCCAACCTGATTTGGACCCGAATTGCCACCCCTAACTGCAAGCGTGAAGGATTGATTTCATGATAATTTAGAGTTGCGGGATGAGGGAAAAAAACAGGGTGCAAATCAATAACAAAAAAAAATATAAAGTAAATAAATAAAAGGATAAGAGGAAAATGCTTGAATTGACGCTTAAAATGAATTTCGGTCTAGAAAAGCCACACTGCTTCGCAGGACGGGGTAGTTTAAAAGAATAAAGCGAAAGGAACATGGCGGGTGCGATCATACCAGCACTAATGCACCGGATCCCATCAGAACTCCGAAGTTAAGCGTGCTTGGGCGAGAGTAGTACTAGGATGGGTGACCCCCTGGGAAGTCCTCGTGTTGCACCCCTCTCTTTTTTGTTTCGAAATCCAAATTTCCTATTCGTTCTTTATCCTGTAGTAATTTAGCTCCGTCGGAACGATTGCTTAATATTTTGCTTCTTGTCGAAGCGTGAAGGAGGATCTGAAGGCGCGAGACAAATCAGGAACGGTACGGCTCGATCAAAGCCCGGATCGTCGCTCAAATTTGTCGGCGCAAATGTATCACCGCAACTAGGGGTGGCAATTTTCGACACGACCTGAAAACACGACACGAACCTAACACGAAATTAATGGGTTTGGGTTGAGGTTTCGGGAATTCGGGTCAGAATCGGGTTGGACCCGATGAACCCGAAAAGAAAACCGGTCGATTTCGGGTCAACCCGTGGTGACCTGATATGACCCGTTTACGAATTAAAAATAATTTAATAAACATAAAAATAATTTTATCTAACTAAACTAAGTTATTCTTTTTTTCAAAGGCATTAATTACTTAATCCTAAACGAATTTATTTAATTTGTGTGAAGTTGAAATTATTATACTTGGACAAATAATATATTATATTATTTTTCACTTTTGTATTGTTTTAATTTATTTTATATTTTGCTTGGGATAAAACACTTTTACGGTGTTTAATTTTTTAGATTTGATTTGGAATCATTTATTTAAATTTTTATTACTTGATTATGTAATTAGTTTTGTGAGAAATTGATTTTATTAGAAATTACAGTGATAAATTAATAAATTAAAATTAAGTTTCGGGTCATTTCGGGTCGACCCGCCGCCCCGTAAACCTGAAATTTTCGGGTTCGGGTCAGCATACCTGACCCGTCACGGGTTGGCGGGTCGGGGTTCGGGTCAACAGATTTTCTGGCGGGTCTGTTGACCCGAACCCGACCCGCCAACCTGATTTGGACCCGAATTGCCACCCCTAACTGCAAGCGTGAAGGATTGATTTCATGATAATTTAGAGTTGCGGGATGAGGGAAAAAAACAGGGTGCAAATCAATAACAAAAAAAAATATAAAGTAAATAAATAAAAGGATAAGAGGAAAATGCTTGAATTGACGCTTAAAATGAATTTCGGTCTAGAAAAGCCACACTGCTTCGCAGGACGGGGTAGTTTAAAAGAATAAAGCGAAAGGAACATGGCGGGTGCGATCATACCAGCACTAATGCACCGGATCCCATCAGAACTCCGAAGTTAAGCGTGCTTGGGCGAGAGTAGTACTAGGATGGGTGACCCCCTGGGAAGTCCTCGTGTTGCACCCCTCTCTTTTTTGTTTCGAAATCCAAATTTCCTATTCGTTCTTTATCCTGTAGTAATTTAGCTCCGTCGGAACGATTGCTTAATATTTTGCTTCTTGTCGAAGCGTGAAGGAGGATCTGAAGGCGCGAGACAAATCAGGAACGGTACGGCTCGATCAAAGCCCGGATCGTCGCTCAAATTTGCCGGCGCAAATGTATCACCGCAACTAGGGGTGGCAATTTTCGACACGACCTGAAAACACGACACGAACCTAACACGAAATTAATGGGTTTGGGTTGAGGTTTCGGGAATTCGGGTCAGAATCGGGTTGGACCCGATGAACCCGAAAAGAAAACCGGTCGATTTCGGGTCAACCCGTGGTGACCTGATATGACCCGTTTACGAATTAAAAATAATTTAATAAACATAAAAATAATTTTATCTAACTAAACTAAGTTATTCTTTTTTTCAAAGGCATTAATTACTTAATCCTAAACGAATTTATTTAATTTGTGTGAAGTTGAAATTATTATACTTGGACAAATAATATATTATATTATTTTTCACTTTTGTATTGTTTTAATTTATTTTATATTTTGCTTGGGATAAAACACTTTTACGGTGTTTAATTTTTTAGATTTGATTTGGAATCATTTATTTAAATTTTTATTACTTGATTATGTAATTAGTTTTGTGAGAAATTGATTTTATTAGAAATTACAGTGATAAATTAATAAATTAAAATTAAGTTTCGGGTCATTTCGGGTCGACCCGCCGCCCCGTAAACCTGAAATTTTCGGGTTCGGGTCAGCATACCTGACCCGTCACGGGTTGGCGGGTCGGGGTTCGGGTCAACAGATTTTCTGGCGGGTCTGTTGACCCGAACCCGACCCGCCAACCTGATTTGGACCCGAATTGCCACCCCTAACTGCAAGCGTGAAGGATTGATTTCATGATAATTTAGAGTTGCGGGATGAGGGAAAAAAACAGGGTGCAAATCAATAACAAAAAAAAATATAAAGTAAATAAATAAAAGGATAAGAGGAAAATGCTTGAATTGACGCTTAAAATGAATTTCGGTCTAGAAAAGCCACACTGCTTCGCAGGACGGGGTAGTTTAAAAGAATAAAGCGAAAGGAACATGGCGGGTGCGATCATACCAGCACTAATGCACCGGATCCCATCAGAACTCCGAAGTTAAGCGTGCTTGGGCGAGAGTAGTACTAGGATGGGTGACCCCCTGGGAAGTCCTCGTGTTGCACCCCTCTCTTTTTTGTTTCGAAATCCAAATTTCCTATTCGTTCTTTATCCTGTAGTAATTTAGCTCCGTCGGAACGATTGCTTAATATTTTGCTTCTTGTCGAAGCGTGAAGGAGGATCTGAAGGCGCGAGACAAATCAGGAACGGTACGGCTCGATCAAAGCCCGGATCGTCGCTCAAATTTGTCGGCGCAAATGTATCACCGCAACTAGGGGTGGCAATTTTCGACACGACCTGAAAACACGACACGAACCTAACACGAAATTAATGGGTTTGGGTTGAGGTTTCGGGAATTCGGGTCAGAATCGGGTTGGACCCGATGAACCCGAAAAGAAAACCGGTCGATTTCGGGTCAACCCGTGGTGACCTGATATGACCCGATATGACCCGTTTACGAATTAAAAATAATTTAATAAACATAAAAATAATTTTATCTAACTAAACTAAGTTATTCTTTTTTTCAAAGGCATTAATTACTTAATCCTAAACGAATTTATTTAATTTGTGTGAAGTTGAAATTATTATACTTGGACAAATAATATATTATATTATTTTTCACTTTTGTATTGTTTTAATTTATTTTATATTTTGCTTGGGATAAAACACTTTTACGGTGTTTAATTTATTTTAGATTTGATTTGGAATCATTTATTTAAATTTTTATTACTTGATTATGTAATTAGTTTTGTGAGAAATTGATTTTATTAGAAATTACAGTGATAAATTAATAAATTAAAATTAAGTTTCGGGTCATTTCTGGTCGACCCGCCGCCCCGTAAACCTGAAATTTTCGGGTTCGGGTCAGCATACCTGACCCGTCACGGGTTGGCGGGTCGGGGTTCGGGTCAACAGATTTTCTGGCGGGTCTGTTGACCCGAACCCGACCCGCCAACCTGATTTGGACCCGAATTGCCACCCCTAACTGCAAGCGTGAAGGATTGATTTCATGATAATTTAGAGTTGCGGGATGAGGGAAAAAAACAGGGTGCAAATCAATAACAAAAAAATATATAAAGTAAATAAATAAAAGGATAAGAGGAAAATGCTTGAATTGACGCTTAAAATGAATTTCGGTCTAGAAAAGCCACACTGCTTCGCAGGACGGGGTAGTTTAAAAGAATAAAGCGAAAGGAACATGGCGGGTGCGATCATACCAGCACTAATGCACCGGATCCCATCAGAACTCCGAAGTTAAGCGTGCTTGGGCGAGAGTAGTACTAGGATGGGTGACCCCCTGGGAAGTCCTCGTGTTGCACCCCTCTCTTTTTTGTTTCGAAATCCAAATTTCCTATTCGTTCTTTATCCTGTAGTAATTTAGCTCCGTCGGAACGATTGCTTAATATTTTGCTTCTTGTCGAAGCGTGAAGGAGGATCTGAAGGCACGAGACAAATCAGGAACGGTACGGCTCGATCAAAGCCCGGATCGTCGCTCAAATTTGTCGGCGCAAATGTATCACCGCAACTAGGGGTGGCAATTTTCGACACGACCTGAAAACACGACACGAACCTAACACGAAATTAATGGGTTTGGGTTGAGGTTTCGGGAATTCGGGTCAGAATCGGGTTGGACCCGATGAACCCGAAAAGAAAACCGGTCGATTTCGGGTCAACCCGTGGTGACCTGATATGACCCGATATGACCCGTTTACGAATTAAAAATAATTTAATAAACATAAAAATAATTTTATCTAACTAAACTAAGTTATTCTTTTTTTCAAAGGCATTAATTACTTAATCCTAAACGAATTTATTTAATTTGTGTGAAGTTGAAATTATTATACTTGGACAAATAATATATTATATTATTTTTCACTTTTGTATTGTTTTAATTTATTTTATATTTTGCTTGGGATAAAACACTTTTACGGTGTTTAATTTATTTTAGATTTGATTTGGAATCATTTATTTAAATTTTTATTACTTGATTATGTAATTAGTTTTGTGAGAAATTGATTTTATTAGAAATTACAGTGATAAATTAATAAATTAAAATTAAGTTTCGGGTCATTTCGGATCGACCCGCCGCCCCGTAAACCTGAAATTTTCGGGTTCGGGTCAGCATACCTGACCCGTCACGGGTTGGCGGGTCGGGGTTCGGGTCAACAGATTTTCTGGCGGGTCTGTTGACCCGAACCCGACCCGCCAACCTGATTTGGACCCGAATTGCCACCCCTAACTGCAAGCGTGAAGGATTGATTTCATGATAATTTAGAGTTGCGGGATGAGGGAAAAAAACAGGGTGCAAATCAATAACAAAAAAATATATAAAGTAAATAAATAAAAGGATAAGAGGAAAATGCTTGAATTGACGCTTAAAATGAATTTCGGTCTAGAAAAGCCACACTGCTTCGCAGGACGGGGTAGTTTAAAAGAATAAAGCGAAAGGAACATGGCGGGTGCGATCATACCAGCACTAATGCACCGGATCCCATCAGAACTCCGAAGTTAAGCGTGCTTGGGCGAGAGTAGTACTAGGATGGGTGACCCCCTGGGAAGTCCTCGTGTTGCACCCCTCTCTTTTTTGTTTCGAAATCCAAATTTCCTATTCGTTCTTTATCCTGTAGTAATTTAGCTCCGTCGGAACGATTGCTTAATATTTTGCTTCTTGTCGAAGCGTGAAGGAGGATCTGAAGGCGCGAGACAAATCAGGAACGGTACGGCTCGATCAAAGCCCGGATCGTCGCTCAAATTTGTCGGCGCAAATGTATCACCGCAACTAGGGGTGGCAATTTTCGACACGACCTGAAAACACGACACGAACCTAACACGAAATTAATGGGTTTGGGTTGAGGTTTCGGGAATTCGGGTCAGAATCGGGTTGGACCCGATGAACCCGAAAAGAAAACCGGTCGATTTCGGGTCAACCCGTGGTGACCTGATATGACCCGATATGACCCGTTTACGAATTAAAAATAATTTAATAAACATAAAAATAATTTTATCTAACTAAACTAAGTTATTCTTTTTTTCAAAGGCATTAATTACTTAATCCTAAACGAATTTATTTAATTTGTGTGAAGTTGAAATTATTATACTTGGACAAATAATATATTATATTATTTTTCACTTTTGTATTGTTTTAATTTATTTTATATTTTGCTTGGGATAAAACACTTTTACGGTGTTTAATTTATTTTAGATTTGATTTGGAATCATTTATTTAAATTTTTATTACTTGATTATGTAATTAGTTTTGTGAGAAATTGATTTTATTAGAAATTACAGTGATAAATTAATAAATTAAAATTAAGTTTCGGGTCATTTCTGGTCGACCCGCCGCCCCGTAAACCTGAAATTTTCGGGTTCGGGTCAGCATACCTGACCCGTCACGGGTTGGCGGGTCGGGGTTCGGGTCAACAGATTTTCTGGCGGGTCTGTTGACCCGAACCCGACCCGCCAACCTGATTTGGACCCGAATTGCCACCCCTAACTGCAAGCGTGAAGGATTGATTTCATGATAATTTAGAGTTGCGGGATGAGGGAAAAAAACAGGGTGCAAATCAATAACAAAAAAATATATAAAGTAAATAAATAAAAGGATAAGAGGAAAATGCTTGAATTGACGCTTAAAATGAATTTCGGTCTAGAAAAGCCACACTGCTTCGCAGGACGGGGTAGTTTAAAAGAATAAAGCGAAAGGAACATGGCGGGTGCGATCATACCAGCACTAATGCACCGGATCCCATCAGAACTCCGAAGTTAAGCGTGCTTGGGCGAGAGTAGTACTAGGATGGGTGACCCCCTGGGAAGTCCTCGTGTTGCACCCCTCTCTTTTTTGTTTCGAAATCCAAATTTCCTATTCGTTCTTTATCCTGTAGTAATTTAGCTCCGTCGGAACGATTGCTTAATATTTTGCTTCTTGTCGAAGCGTGAAGGAGGATCTGAAGGCACGAGACAAATCAGGAACGGTACGGCTCGATCAAAGCCCGGATCGTCGCTCAAATTTGTCGGCGCAAATGTATCACCGCAACTAGGGGTGGCAATTTTCGACACGACCTGAAAACACGACACGAACCTAACACGAAATTAATGGGTTTGGGTTGAGGTTTCGGGAATTCGGGTCAGAATCGGGTTGGACCCGATGAACCCGAAAAGAAAACCGGTCGATTTCGGGTCAACCCGTGGTGACCTGATATGACCCGATATGACCCGTTTACGAATTAAAAATAATTTAATAAACATAAAAATAATTTTATCTAACTAAACTAAGTTATTCTTTTTTTCAAAGGCATTAATTACTTAATCCTAAACGAATTTATTTAATTTGTGTGAAGTTGAAATTATTATACTTGGACAAATAATATATTATATTATTTTTCACTTTTGTATTGTTTTAATTTATTTTATATTTTGCTTGGGATAAAACACTTTTACGGTGTTTAATTTATTTTAGATTTGATTTGGAATCATTTATTTAAATTTTTATTACTTGATTATGTAATTAGTTTTGTGAGAAATTGATTTTATTAGAAATTACAGTGATAAATTAATAAATTAAAATTAAGTTTCGGGTCATTTCGGATCGACCCGCCGCCCCGTAAACCTGAAATTTTCGGGTTCGGGTCAGCATACCTGACCCGTCACGGGTTGGCGGGTCGGGGTTCGGGTCAACAGATTTTCTGGCGGGTCTGTTGACCCGAACCCGACCCGCCAACCTGATTTGGACCCGAATTGCCACCCCTAACTGCAAGCGTGAAGGATTGATTTCATGATAATTTAGAGTTGCGGGATGAGGGAAAAAAACAGGGTGCAAATCAATAACAAAAAAATATATAAAGTAAATAAATAAAAGGATAAGAGGAAAATGCTTGAATTGACGCTTAAAATGAATTTCGGTCTAGAAAAGCCACACTGCTTCGCAGGACGGGGTAGTTTAAAAGAATAAAGCGAAAGGAACATGGCGGGTGCGATCATACCAGCACTAATGCACCGGATCCCATCAGAACTCCGAAGTTAAGCGTGCTTGGGCGAGAGTAGTACTAGGATGGGTGACCCCCTGGGAAGTCCTCGTGTTGCACCCCTCTCTTTTTTGTTTCGAAATCCAAATTTCCTATTCGTTCTTTATCCTGTAGTAATTTAGCTCCGTCGGAACGATTGCTTAATATTTTGCTTCTTGTCGAAGCGTGAAGGAGGATCTGAAGGCGCGAGACAAATCAGGAACGGTACGGCTCGATCAAAGCCCGGATCGTCGCTCAAATTTGTCGGCGCAAATGTATCACCGCAACTAGGGGTGGCAATTTTCGACACGACCTGAAAACACGACACGAACCTAACACGAAATTAATGGGTTTGGGTTGAGGTTTCGGGAATTCGGGTCAGAATCGGGTTGGACCCGATGAACCCGAAATTTGCTTGGGATAAAACACTTTTACGGTGTTTAATTTATTTTAGATTTGATTTGGAATCATTTATTTAAATTTTTATTACTTGATTATGTAATTAGTTTTGTGAGAAATTGATTTTATTAGAAATTACAGTGATAAATTAATAAATTAAAATTAAGTTTCGGGTCATTTCGGGTCGACCCGCCGCCCCGTAAACCTGAAATTTTCGGGTTCGGGTCAGCATACCTGACCCGTCACGGGTTGGCGGGTCGGGGTTCGGGTCAACAGATTTTCTGGCGGGTCTGTTGACCCGAACCCGACCCGCCAACCTGATTTGGACCCGAATTGCCACCCCTAACTGCAAGCGTGAAGGATTGATTTCATGATAATTTAGAGTTGCGGGATGAGGGAAAAAAACAGGGTGCAAATCAATAACAAAAAAAAATATAAAGTAAATAAATAAAAGGATAAGAGGAAAATGCTTGAATTGACGCTTAAAATGAATTTCGGTCTAGAAAAGCCACACTGCTTCGCAGGACGGGGTAGTTTAAAAGAATAAAGCGAAAGGAACATGGCGGGTGCGATCATACCAGCACTAATGCACCGGATCCCATCAGAACTCCGAAGTTAAGCGTGCTTGGGCGAGAGTAGTACTAGGATGGGTGACCCCCTGGGAAGTCCTCGTGTTGCACCCCTCTCTTTTTTGTTTCGAAATCCAAATTTCCTATTCGTTCTTTATCCTGTAGTAATTTAGCTCCGTCGGAACGATTGCTTAATATTTTGCTTCTTGTCGAAGCGTGAAGGAGGATCTGAAGGCGCGAGACAAATCAGGAACGGTACGGCTCGATCAAAGCCCGGATCGTCGCTCAAATTTGTCGGCGCAAATGTATCACCGCAACTAGGGGTGGCAATTTTCGACACGACACGAACCTAACACGAAATTAATGGGTTTGGGTTGAGGTTTCGGGAATTCGGGTCAGAATCGGGTTGGACCCGATGAACCCGAAAAGAAAACCGATCGATTTCGGGTCAACCCGTGGTGACCTGATATGACCCGATATGACCCGTTTACGAATTAAAAATAATTTAATAAACATAAAAATAATTTTATCTAACTAAACTAAGTTATTCATCCGGGCTTTGATCGAGCCGTACCGTTCCTGATTTGTCTCGCGCCTTCAGATCCTCCTTCACGCTTCGACAAGAAGCAAAATATTAAGCAATCGTTCCGACGGAGCTAAATTACTACAGGATAAAGAACGAATAGGAAATTTGGATTTCGAAACAAAAAAGAGAGGGGTGCAACACGAGGACTTCCCAGGGGGTCACCCATCCTAGTACTACTCTCGCCCAAGCACGCTTAACTTCGGAGTTCTGATGGGATCCGGTGCATTAGTGCTGGTATGATCGCACCCGCCATGTTCCTTTCGCTTTATTCTTTTAAACTACCCCGTCCTGCGAAGCAGTGTGGCTTTTCTAGACCGAAATTCATTTTAAGCGTCAATTCAAGCATTTTCCTCTTATCCTTTTATTTATTTACTTTATATTTTTTTTTGTTATTGATTTGCACCCTGTTTTTTTCCCTCATCCCGCAACTCTAAATTATCATGAAATCAATCCTTCACGCTTGCAGTTAGGGGTGGCAATTCGGGTCCAAATCAGGTTGGCGGGTCGGGTTCGGGTCAACAGACCCGCCAGAAAATCTGTTGACCCGAACCCCGACCCGCCAACCCGTGACGGGTCAGGTATGCTGACCCGAACCCGAAAATTTCAGGTTTACGGGGCGGCGGGTCGACCCGAAATGACCCGAAACTTAATTTTAATTTATTAATTTATCACTGTAATTTCTAATAAAATCAATTTCTCACAAAACTAATTACATAATCAAGTAATAAAAATTTAAATAAATGATTCCAAATCAAATCTAAAATAAATTAAACACCGTAAAAGTGTTTTATCCCAAGCAAAATATAAAATAAATTAAAACAATACAAAAGTGAAAAATAATATAATATATTATTTGTCCAAGTATAATAATTTCAACTTCACACAAATTAAATAAATTCGTTTAGGATTAAGTAATTAATGCCTTTGAAAAAAAGAATAACTTAGTTTAGTTAGATAAAATTATTTTTATGTTTATTAAATTATTTTTAATTCGTAAACGGGTCATATCGGGTCATATCAGGTCACCACGGGTTGACCCGAAATCGACCGGTTTTCTTTTCGGGTTCATCGGGTCCAACCCGATTCTGACCCGAATTCCCGAAACCTCAACCCAAACCCATTAATTTCGTGTTAGGTTCGTGTCGTGTTTTCAGGTCGTGTCGAAAATTGCCACCCCTAGTTGCGGTGATACATTTGCGCCGACAAATTTGAGCGACGATCCGGGCTTTGATCGAGCCGTACCGTTCCTGATTTGTCTCGCGCCTTCAGATCCTCCTTCACGCTTCGACAAGAAGCAAAATATTAAGCAATCGTTCCGACGGAGCTAAATTACTACAGGATAAAGAACGAATAGGAAATTTGGATTTCGAAACAAAAAAGAGAGGGGTGCAACACGAGGACTTCCCAGGGGGTCACCCATCCTAGTACTACTCTCGCCCAAGCACGCTTAACTTCGGAGTTCTGATGGGATCCGGTGCATTAGTGCTGGTATGATCGCACCCGCCATGTTCCTTTCGCTTTATTCTTTTAAACTACCCCGTCCTGCGAAGCAGTGTGGCTTTTCTAGACCGAAATTCATTTTAAGCGTCAATTCAAGCATTTTCCTCTTATCCTTTTATTTATTTACTTTATATATTTTTTTGTTATTGATTTGCACCCTGTTTTTTTCCCTCATCCCGCAACTCTAAATTATCATGAAATCAATCCTTCACGCTTGCAGTTAGGGGTGGCAATTCGGGTCCAAATCAGGTTGGCGGGTCGGGTTCGGGTCAACAGACCCGCCAGAAAATCTGTTGACCCGAACCCCGACCCGCCAACCCGTGACGGGTCAGGTATGCTGACCCGAACCCGAAAATTTCAGGTTTACGGGGCGGCGGGTCGATCCGAAATGACCCGAAACTTAATTTTAATTTATTAATTTATCACTGTAATTTCTAATAAAATCAATTTCTCACAAAACTAATTACATAATCAAGTAATAAAAATTTAAATAAATGATTCCAAATCAAATCTAAAATAAATTAAACACCGTAAAAGTGTTTTATCCCAAGCAAAATATAAAATAAATTAAAACAATACAAAAGTGAAAAATAATATAATATATTATTTGTCCAAGTATAATAATTTCAACTTCACACAAATTAAATAAATTCGTTTAGGATTAAGTAATTAATGCCTTTGAAAAAAAGAATAACTTAGTTTAGTTAGATAAAATTATTTTTATGTTTATTAAATTATTTTTAATTCGTAAACGGGTCATATCGGGTCATATCAGGTCACCACGGGTTGACCCGAAATCGACCGGTTTTCTTTTCGGGTTCATCGGGTCCAACCCGATTCTGACCCGAATTCCCGAAACCTCAACCCAAACCCATTAATTTCGTGTTAGGTTCGTGTCGTGTTTTCAGGTCGTGTCGAAAATTGCCACCCCTAGTTGCGGTGATACATTTGCGCCGACAAATTTGAGCGACGATCCGGGCTTTGATCGAGCCGTACCGTTCCTGATTTGTCTCGCGCCTTCAGATCCTCCTTCACGCTTCGACAAGAAGCAAAATATTAAGCAATCGTTCCGACGGAGCTAAATTACTACAGGATAAAGAACGAATAGGAAATTTGGATTTCGAAACAAAAAAGAGAGGGGTGCAACACGAGGACTTCCCAGGGGGTCACCCATCCTAGTACTACTCTCGCCCAAGCACGCTTAACTTCGGAGTTCTGATGGGATCCGGTGCATTAGTGCTGGTATGATCGCACCCGCCATGTTCCTTTCGCTTTATTCTTTTAAACTACCCCGTCCTGCGAAGCAGTGTGGCTTTTCTAGACCGAAATTCATTTTAAGCGTCAATTCAAGCATTTTCCTCTTATCCTTTTATTTATTTACTTTATATATTTTTTTGTTATTGATTTGCACCCTGTTTTTTTCCCTCATCCCGCAACTCTAAATTATCATGAAATCAATCCTTCACGCTTGCAGTTAGGGGTGGCAATTCGGGTCCAAATCAGGTTGGCGGGTCGGGTTCGGGTCAACAGACCCGCCAGAAAATCTGTTGACCCGAACCCCGACCCGCCAACCCGTGACGGGTCAGGTATGCTGACCCGAACCCGAAAATTTCAGGTTTACGGGGCGGCGGGTCGACCAGAAATGACCCGAAACTTAATTTTAATTTATTAATTTATCACTGTAATTTCTAATAAAATCAATTTCTCACAAAACTAATTACATAATCAAGTAATAAAAATTTAAATAAATGATTCCAAATCAAATCTAAAATAAATTAAACACCGTAAAAGTGTTTTATCCCAAGCAAAATATAAAATAAATTAAAACAATACAAAAGTGAAAAATAATATAATATATTATTTGTCCAAGTATAATAATTTCAACTTCACACAAATTAAATAAATTCGTTTAGGATTAAGTAATTAATGCCTTTGAAAAAAAGAATAACTTAGTTTAGTTAGATAAAATTATTTTTATGTTTATTAAATTATTTTTAATTCGTAAACGGGTCATATCGGGTCATATCAGGTCACCACGGGTTGACCCGAAATCGACCGGTTTTCTTTTCGGGTTCATCGGGTCCAACCCGATTCTGACCCGAATTCCCGAAACCTCAACCCAAACCCATTAATTTCGTGTTAGGTTCGTGTCGTGTTTTCAGGTCGTGTCGAAAATTGCCACCCCTAGTTGCGGTGATACATTTGCGCCGACAAATTTGAGCGACGATCCGGGCTTTGATCGAGCCGTACCGTTCCTGATTTGTCTCGCGCCTTCAGATCCTCCTTCACGCTTCGACAAGAAGCAAAATATTAAGCAATCGTTCCGACGGAGCTAAATTACTACAGGATAAAGAACGAATAGGAAATTTGGATTTCGAAACAAAAAAGAGAGGGGTGCAACACGAGGACTTCCCAGGGGGTCACCCATCCTAGTACTACTCTCGCCCAAGCACGCTTAACTTCGGAGTTCTGATGGGATCCGGTGCATTAGTGCTGGTATGATCGCACCCGCCATGTTCCTTTCGCTTTATTCTTTTAAACTACCCCGTCCTGCGAAGCAGTGTGGCTTTTCTAGACCGAAATTCATTTTAAGCGTCAATTCAAGCATTTTCCTCTTATCCTTTTATTTATTTACTTTATATATTTTTTTGTTATTGATTTGCACCCTGTTTTTTTCCCTCATCCCGCAACTCTAAATTATCATGAAATCAATCCTTCACGCTTGCAGTTAGGGGTGGCAATTCGGGTCCAAATCAGGTTGGCGGGTCGGGTTCGGGTCAACAGACCCGCCAGAAAATCTGTTGACCCGAACCCCGACCCGCCAACCCGTGACGGGTCAGGTATGCTGACCCGAACCCGAAAATTTCAGGTTTACGGGGCGGCGGGTCGACCCGAAATGACCCGAAACTTAATTTTAATTTATTAATTTATCACTGTAATTTCTAATAAAATCAATTTCTCACAAAACTAATTACATAATCAAGTAATAAAAATTTAAATAAATGATTCCAAATCAAATCTAAAATAAATTAAACACCGTAAAAGTGTTTTATCCCAAGCAAAATATAAAATAAATTAAAACAATACAAAAGTGAAAAATAATATAATATATTATTTGTCCAAGTATAATAATTTCAACTTCACACAAATTAAATAAATTCGTTTAGGATTAAGTAATTAATGCCTTTGAAAAAAAGAATAACTTAGTTTAGTTAGATAAAATTATTTTTATGTTTATTAAATTATTTTTAATTCGTAAACGGGTCATATCGGGTCATATCAGGTCACCACGGGTTGACCCGAAATCGACCGGTTTTCTTTTCGGGTTCATCGGGTCCAACCCGATTCTGACCCGAATTCCCGAAACCTCAACCCAAACCCATTAATTTCGTGTTAGGTTCGTGTCGTGTTTTCAGGTCGTGTCGAAAATTGCCACCCCTAGTTGCGGTGATACATTTGCGCCGACAAATTTGAGCGACGATCCGGGCTTTGATCGAGCCGTACCGTTCCTGATTTGTCTCGCGCCTTCAGATCCTCCTTCACGCTTCGACAAGAAGCAAAATATTAAGCAATCGTTCCGACGGAGCTAAATTACTACAGGATAAAGAACGAATAGGAAATTTGGATTTCGAAACAAAAAAGAGAGGGGTGCAACACGAGGACTTCCCAGGGGGTCACCCATCCTAGTACTACTCTCGCCCAAGCACGCTTAACTTCGGAGTTCTGATGGGATCCGGTGCATTAGTGCTGGTATGATCGCACCCGCCATGTTCCTTTCGCTTTATTCTTTTAAACTACCCCGTCCTGCGAAGCAGTGTGGCTTTTCTAGACCGAAATTCATTTTAAGCGTCAATTCAAGCATTTTCCTCTTATCCTTTTATTTATTTACTTTATATTTTTTTTTGTTATTGATTTGCACCCTGTTTTTTTCCCTCATCCCGCAACTCTAAATTATCATGAAATCAATCCTTCACGCTTGCAGTTAGGGGTGGCAATTCGGGTCCAAATCAGGTTGGCGGGTCGGGTTCGGGTCAACAGACCCGCCAGAAAATCTGTTGACCCGAACCCCGACCCGCCAACCCGTGACGGGTCAGGTATGCTGACCCGAACCCGAAAATTTCAGGTTTACGGGGCGGCGGGTCGACCCGAAATGACCCGAAACTTAATTTTAATTTATTAATTTATCACTGTAATTTCTAATAAAATCAATTTCTCACAAAACTAATTACATAATCAAGTAATAAAAATTTAAATAAATGATTCCAAATCAAATCTAAAAAATTAAACACCGTAAAAGTGTTTTATCCCAAGCAAAATATAAAATAAATTAAAACAATACAAAAGTGAAAAATAATATAATATATTATTTGTCCAAGTATAATAATTTCAACTTCACACAAATTAAATAAATTCGTTTAGGATTAAGTAATTAATGCCTTTGAAAAAAAGAATAACTTAGTTTAGTTAGATAAAATTATTTTTATGTTTATTAAATTATTTTTAATTCGTAAACGGGTCATATCAGGTCACCACGGGTTGACCCGAAATCGACCGGTTTTCTTTTCGGGTTCATCGGGTCCAACCCGATTCTGACCCGAATTCCCGAAACCTCAACCCAAACCCATTAATTTCGTGTTAGGTTCGTGTCGTGTTTTCAGGTCGTGTCGAAAATTGCCACCCCTAGTTGCGGTGATACATTTGCGCCGACAAATTTGAGCGACGATCCGGGCTTTGATCGAGCCGTACCGTTCCTGATTTGTCTCGCGCCTTCAGATCCTCCTTCACGCTTCGACAAGAAGCAAAATATTAAGCAATCGTTCCGACGGAGCTAAATTACTACAGGATAAAGAACGAATAGGAAATTTGGATTTCGAAACAAAAAAGAGAGGGGTGCAACACGAGGACTTCCCAGGGGGTCACCCATCCTAGTACTACTCTCGCCCAAGCACGCTTAACTTCGGAGTTCTGATGGGATCCGGTGCATTAGTGCTGGTATGATCGCACCCGCCATGTTCCTTTCGCTTTATTCTTTTAAACTACCCCGTCCTGCGAAGCAGTGTGGCTTTTCTAGACCGAAATTCATTTTAAGCGTCAATTCAAGCATTTTCCTCTTATCCTTTTATTTATTTACTTTATATTTTTTTTTGTTATTGATTTGCACCCTGTTTTTTTCCCTCATCCCGCAACTCTAAATTATCATGAAATCAATCCTTCACGCTTGCAGTTAGGGGTGGCAATTCGGGTCCAAATCAGGTTGGCGGGTCGGGTTCGGGTCAACAGACCCGCCAGAAAATCTGTTGACCCGAACCCCGACCCGCCAACCCGTGACGGGTCAGGTATGCTGACCCGAACCCGAAAATTTCAGGTTTACGGGGCGGCGGGTCGACCCGAAATGACCCGAAACTTAATTTTAATTTATTAATTTATCACTGTAATTTCTAATAAAATCAATTTCTCACAAAACTAATTACATAATCAAGTAATAAAAATTTAAATAAATGATTCCAAATCAAATCTAAAAAATTAAACACCGTAAAAGTGTTTTATCCCAAGCAAAATATAAAATAAATTAAAACAATACAAAAGTGAAAAATAATATAATATATTATTTGTCCAAGTATAATAATTTCAACTTCACACAAATTAAATAAATTCGTTTAGGATTAAGTAATTAATGCCTTTGAAAAAAAGAATAACTTAGTTTAGTTAGATAAAATTATTTTTATGTTTATTAAATTATTTTTAATTCGTAAACGGGTCATATCAGGTCACCACGGGTTGACCCGAAATCGACCGGTTTTCTTTTCGGGTTCATCGGGTCCAACCCGATTCTGACCCGAATTCCCGAAACCTCAACCCAAACCCATTAATTTCGTGTTAGGTTCGTGTCGTGTTTTCAGGTCGTGTCGAAAATTGCCACCCCTAGTTGCGGTGATACATTTGCGCCGACAAATTTGAGCGACGATCCGGGCTTTGATCGAGCCGTACCGTTCCTGATTTGTCTCGCGCCTTCAGATCCTCCTTCACGCTTCGACAAGAAGCAAAATATTAAGCAATCGTTCCGACGGAGCTAAATTACTACAGGATAAAGAACGAATAGGAAATTTGGATTTCGAAACAAAAAAGAGAGGGGTGCAACACGAGGACTTCCCAGGGGGTCACCCATCCTAGTACTACTCTCGCCCAAGCACGCTTAACTTCGGAGTTCTGATGGGATCCGGTGCATTAGTGCTGGTATGATCGCACCCGCCATGTTCCTTTCGCTTTATTCTTTTAAACTACCCCGTCCTGCGAAGCAGTGTGGCTTTTCTAGACCGAAATTCATTTTAAGCGTCAATTCAAGCATTTTCCTCTTATCCTTTTATTTATTTACTTTATATTTTTTTTTGTTATTGATTTGCACCCTGTTTTTTTCCCTCATCCCGCAACTCTAAATTATCATGAAATCAATCCTTCACGCTTGCAGTTAGGGGTGGCAATTCGGGTCCAAATCAGGTTGGCGGGTCGGGTTCGGGTCAACAGACCCGCCAGAAAATCTGTTGACCCGAACCCCGACCCGCCAACCCGTGACGGGTCAGGTATGCTGACCCGAACCCGAAAATTTCAGGTTTACGGGGCGGCGGGTCGACCCGAAATGACCCGAAACTTAATTTTAATTTATTAATTTATCACTGTAATTTCTAATAAAATCAATTTCTCACAAAACTAATTACATAATCAAGTAATAAAAATTTAAATAAATGATTCCAAATCAAATCTAAAATAAATTAAACACCGTAAAAGTGTTTTATCCCAAGCAAAATATAAAATAAATTAAAACAATACAAAAGTGAAAAATAATATAATATATTATTTGTCCAAGTATAATAATTTCAACTTCACACAAATTAAATAAATTCGTTTAGGATTAAGTAATTAATGCCTTTGAAAAAAAGAATAACTTAGTTTAGTTAGATAAAATTATTTTTATGTTTATTAAATTATTTTTAATTCGTAAACGGGTCATATCGGGTCATATCAGGTCACCACGGGTTGACCCGAAATCGACCGGTTTTCTTTTCGGGTTCATCGGGTCCAACCCGATTCTGACCCGAATTCCCGAAACCTCAACCCAAACCCATTAATTTCGTGTTAGGTTCGTGTCGTGTTTTCAGGTCGTGTCGAAAATTGCCACCCCTAGTTGCGGTGATACATTTGCGCCGACAAATTTGAGCGACGATCCGGGCTTTGATCGAGCCGTACCGTTCCTGATTTGTCTCGCGCCTTCAGATCCTCCTTCACGCTTCGACAAGAAGCAAAATATTAAGCAATCGTTCCGACGGAGCTAAATTACTACAGGATAAAGAACGAATAGGAAATTTGGATTTCGAAACAAAAAAGAGAGGGGTGCAACACGAGGACTTCCCAGGGGGTCACCCATCCTAGTACTACTCTCGCCCAAGCACGCTTAACTTCGGAGTTCTGATGGGATCCGGTGCATTAGTGCTGGTATGATCGCACCCGCCATGTTCCTTTCGCTTTATTCTTTTAAACTACCCCGTCCTGCGAAGCAGTGTGGCTTTTCTAGACCGAAATTCATTTTAAGCGTCAATTCAAGCATTTTCCTCTTATCCTTTTATTTATTTACTTTATATTTTTTTTTGTTATTGATTTGCACCCTGTTTTTTTCCCTCATCCCGCAACTCTAAATTATCATGAAATCAATCCTTCACGCTTGCAGTTAGGGGTGGCAATTCGGGTCCAAATCAGGTTGGCGGGTCGGGTTCGGGTCAACAGACCCGCCAGAAAATCTGTTGACCCGAACCCCGACCCGCCAACCCGTGACGGGTCAGGTATGCTGACCCGAACCCGAAAATTTCAGGTTTACGGGGCGGCGGGTCGACCCGAAATGACCCGAAACTTAATTTTAATTTATTAATTTATCACTGTAATTTCTAATAAAATCAATTTCTCACAAAACTAATTACATAATCAAATAATAAAAATTTAAATAAATGATTCCAAATCAAATCTAAAATAAATTAAACACCGTAAAAGTGTTTTATCCCAAGCAAAATATAAAATAAATTAAAACAATACAAAAGTGAAAAATAATATAATATATTATTTGTCCAAGTATAATAATTTCAACTTCACACAAATTAAATAAATTCGTTTAGGATTAAGTAATTAATGCCTTTGAAAAAAAGAATAACTTAGTTTAGTTAGATAAAATTATTTTTATGTTTATTAAATTATTTTTAATTCGTAAACGGGTCATATCGGGTCATATCAGGTCACCACGGGTTGACCCGAAATCGACCGGTTTTCTTTTCGGGTTCATCGGGTCCAACCCGATTCTGACCCGAATTCCCGAAACCTCAACCCAAACCCATTAATTTCGTGTTAGGTTCGTGTCGTGTTTTCAGGTCGTGTCGAAAATTGCCACCCCTAGTTGCGGTGATACATTTGCGCCGACAAATTTGAGCGACGATCCGGGCTTTGATCGAGCCGTACCGTTCCTGATTTGTCTCGCGCCTTCAGATCCTCCTTCACGCTTCGACAAGAAGCAAAATATTAAGCAATCGTTCCGACGGAGCTAAATTACTACAGGATAAAGAACGAATAGGAAATTTGGATTTCGAAACAAAAAAGAGAGGGGTGCAACACGAGGACTTCCCAGGGGGTCACCCATCCTAGTACTACTCTCGCCCAAGCACGCTTAACTTCGGAGTTCTGATGGGATCCGGTGCATTAGTGCTGGTATGATCGCACCCGCCATGTTCCTTTCGATTTATTCTTTTAAACTACCCCGTCCTGCGAAGCAGTGTGGCTTTTCTAGACCGAAATTCATTTTAAGCGTCAATTCAAGCATTTTCCTCTTATCCTTTTATTTATTTACTTTATATTTTTTTTTGTTATTGATTTGCACCCTGTTTTTTTCCCTCATCCCGCAACTCTAAATTATCATGAAATCAATCCTTCACGCTTGCAGTTAGGGGTGGCAATTCGGGTCCAAATCAGGTTGGCGGGTCGGGTTCGGGTCAACAGACCCGCCAGAAAATCTGTTGACCCGAACCCCGACCCGCCAACCCGTGACGGGTCAGGTATGCTGACCCGAACCCGAAAATTTCAGGTTTACGGGGCGGCGGGTCGACCCGAAATGACCCGAAACTTAATTTTAATTTATTAATTTATCACTGTAATTTCTAATAAAATCAATTTCTCACAAAACTAATTACATAATCAAGTAATAAAAATTTAAATAAATGATTCCAAATCAAATCTAAAATAAATTAAACACCGTAAAAGTGTTTTATCCCAAGCAAAATATAAAATAAATTAAAACAATACAAAAGTGAAAAATAATATAATATATTATTTGTCCAAGTATAATAATTTCAACTTCACACAAATTAAATAAATTCGTTTAGGATTAAGTAATTAATGCCTTTGAAAAAAAGAATAACTTAGTTTAGTTAGATAAAATTATTTTTATGTTTATTAAATTATTTTTAATTCGTAAACGGGTCATATCGGGTCATATCAGGTCACCACGGGTTGACCCGAAATCGACCGGTTTTCTTTTCGGGTTCATCGGGTCCAACCCGATTCTGACACGAATTCCCGAAACCTCAACCCAAACCCATTAATTTCGTGTTAGGTTCGTGTCGTGTTTTCAGGTCGTGTCGAAAATTGCCACCCCTAGTTGCGGTGATACATTTGCGCCGACAAATTTGAGCGACGATCCGGGCTTTGATCGAGCCGTACCGTTCCTGATTTGTCTCGCGCCTTCAGATCCTCCTTCACGCTTCGACAAGAAGCAAAATATTAAGCAATCGTTCCGACGGAGCTAAATTACTACAGGATAAAGAACGAATAGGAAATTTGGATTTCGAAACAAAAAAGAGAGGGGTGCAACACGAGGACTTCCCAGGGGGTCACCCATCCTAGTACTACTCTCGCCCAAGCACGCTTAACTTCGGAGTTCTGATGGGATCCGGTGCATTAGTGCTGGTATGATCGCACCCGCCATGTTCCTTTCGCTTTATTCTTTTAAACTACCCCGTCCTGCGAAGCAGTGTGGCTTTTCTAGACCGAAATTCATTTTAAGCGTCAATTCAAGCATTTTCCTCTTATCCTTTTATTTATTTACTTTATATTTTTTTTTGTTATTGATTTGCACCCTGTTTTTTTCCCTCATCCCGCAACTCTAAATTATCATGAAATCAATCCTTCACGCTTGCAGTTAGGGGTGGCAATTCGGGTCCAAATCAGGTTGGCGGGTCGGGTTCGGGTCAACAGACCCGCCAGAAAATCTGTTGACCCGAACCCCGACCCGCCAACCCGTGACGGGTCAGGTATGCTGACCCGAACCCGAAAATTTCAGGTTTACGGGGCGGCGGGTCGACCCGAAATGACCCGAAACTTAATTTTAATTTATTAATTTATCACTGTAATTTCTAATAAAATCAATTTCTCACAAAACTAATTACATAATCAAGTAATAAAAATTTAAATAAATGATTCCAAATCAAATCTAAAATAAATTAAACACCGTAAAAGTGTTTTATCCCAAGCAAAATATAAAATAAATTAAAACAATACAAAAGTGAAAAATAATATAATATATTATTTGTCCAAGTATAATAATTTCAACTTCACACAAATTAAATAAATTCGTTTAGGATTAAGTAATTAATGCCTTTGAAAAAAAGAATAACTTAGTTTAGTTAGATAAAATTATTTTTATGTTTATTAAATTATTTTTAATTCGTAAACGGGTCATATCGGGTCATATCAGGTCACCACGGGTTGACCCGAAATCGACCGGTTTTCTTTTCGGGTTCATCGGGTCCAACCCGATTCTGACCCGAATTCCCGAAACCTCAACCCAAACCCATTAATTTCGTGTTAGGTTCGTGTCGTGTTTTCAGGTCGTGTCGAAAATTGCCACCCCTAGTTGCGGTGATACATTTGCGCCGACAAATTTGAGCGACGATCCGGGCTTTGATCGAGCCGTACCGTTCCTGATTTGTCTCGCGCCTTCAGATCCTCCTTCACGCTTCGACAAGAAGCAAAATATTAAGCAATCGTTCCGACGGAGCTAAATTACTACAGGATAAAGAACGAATAGGAAATTTGGATTTCGAAACAAAAAAGAGAGGGGTGCAACACGAGGACTTCCCAGGGGGTCACCCATCCTAGTACTACTCTCGCCCAAGCACGCTTAACTTCGGAGTTCTGATGGGATCCGGTGCATTAGTGCTGGTATGATCGCACCCGCCATGTTCCTTTCGCTTTATTCTTTTAAACTACCCCGTCCTGCGAAGCAGTGTGGCTTTTCTAGACCGAAATTCATTTTAAGCGTCAATTCAAGCATTTTCCTCTTATCCTTTTATTTATTTACTTTATATTTTTTTTTGTTATTGATTTGCACCCTGTTTTTTTCCCTCATCCCGCAACTCTAAATTATCATGAAATCAATCCTTCACGCTTGCAGTTAGGGGTGGCAATTCGGGTCCAAATCAGGTTGGCGGGTCGGGTTCGGGTCAACAGACCCGCCAGAAAATCTGTTGACCCGAACCCCGACCCGCCAACCCGTGACGGGTCAGGTATGCTGACCCGAACCCGAAAATTTCAGGTTTACGGGGCGGCGGGTCGACCCGAAATGACCCGAAACTTAATTTTAATTTATTAATTTATCACTGTAATTTCTAATAAAATCAATTTCTCACAAAACTAATTACATAATCAAGTAATAAAAATTTAAATAAATGATTCCAAATCAAATCTAAAATAAATTAAACACCGTAAAAGTGTTTTATCCCAAGCAAAATATAAAATAAATTAAAACAATACAAAAGTGAAAAATAATATAATATATTATTTGTCCAAGTATAATAATTTCAACTTCACACAAATTAAATAAATTCGTTTAGGATTAAGTAATTAATGCCTTTGAAAAAAAGAATAACTTAGTTTAGTTAGATAAAATTATTTTTATGTTTATTAAATTATTTTTAATTCGTAAACGGGTCATATCGGGTCATATCAGGTCACCACGGGTTGACCCGAAATCGACCGGTTTTCTTTTCGGGTTCATCGGGTCCAACCCGATTCTGACCCGAATTCCCGAAACCTCAACCCAAACCCATTAATTTCGTGTTAGGTTCGTGTCGTGTTTTCAGGTCGTGTCGAAAATTGCCACCCCTAGTTGCGGTGATACATTTGCGCCGACAAATTTGAGCGACGATCCGGGCTTTGATCGAGCCGTACCGTTCCTGATTTGTCTCGCGCCTTCAGATCCTCCTTCACGCTTCGACAAGAAGCAAAATATTAAGCAATCGTTCCGACGGAGCTAAATTACTACAGGATAAAGAACGAATAGGAAATTTGGATTTCGAAACAAAAAAGAGAGGGGTGCAACACGAGGACTTCCCAGGGGGTCACCCATCCTAGTACTACTCTCGCCCAAGCACGCTTAACTTCGGAGTTCTGATGGGATCCGGTGCATTAGTGCTGGTATGATCGCACCCGCCATGTTCCTTTCGCTTTATTCTTTTAAACTACCCCGTCCTGCGAAGCAGTGTGGCTTTTCTAGACCGAAATTCATTTTAAGCGTCAATTCAAGCATTTTCCTCTTATCCTTTTATTTATTTACTTTATATTTTTTTTTGTTATTGATTTGCACCCTGTTTTTTTCCCTCATCCCGCAACTCTAAATTATCATGAAATCAATCCTTCACGCTTGCAGTTAGGGGTGGCAATTCGGGTCCAAATCAGGTTGGCGGGTCGGGTTCGGGTCAACAGACCCGCCAGAAAATCTGTTGACCCGAACCCCGACCCGCCAACCCGTGACGGGTCAGGTATGCTGACCCGAACCCGAAAATTTCAGGTTTACGGGGCGGCGGGTCGACCCGAAATGACCCGAAACTTAATTTTAATTTATTAATTTATCACTGTAATTTCTAATAAAATCAATTTCTCACAAAACTAATTACATAATCAAGTAATAAAAATTTAAATAAATGATTCCAAATCAAATCTAAAATAAATTAAACACCGTAAAAGTGTTTTATCCCAAGCAAAATATAAAATAAATTAAAACAATACAAAAGTGAAAAATAATATAATATATTATTTGTCCAAGTATAATAATTTCAACTTCACACAAATTAAATAAATTCGTTTAGGATTAAGTAATTAATGCCTTTGAAAAAAAGAATAACTTAGTTTAGTTAGATAAAATTATTTTTATGTTTATTAAATTATTTTTAATTCGTAAACGGGTCATATCGGGTCATATCAGGTCACCACGGGTTGACCCGAAATCGACCGGTTTTCTTTTCGGGTTCATCGGGTCCAACCCGATTCTGACCCGAATTCCCGAAACCTCAACCCAAACCCATTAATTTCGTGTTAGGTTCGTGTCGTGTTTTCAGGTCGTGTCGAAAATTGCCACCCCTAGTTGCGGTGATACATTTGCGCCGACAAATTTGAGCGACGATCCGGGCTTTGATCGAGCCGTACCGTTCCTGATTTGTCTCGCGCCTTCAGATCCTCCTTCACGCTTCGACAAGAAGCAAAATATTAAGCAATCGTTCCGACGGAGCTAAATTACTACAGGATAAAGAACGAATAGGAAATTTGGATTTCGAAACAAAAAAGAGAGGGGTGCAACACGAGGACTTCCCAGGGGGTCACCCATCCTAGTACTACTCTCGCCCAAGCACGCTTAACTTCGGAGTTCTGATGGGATCCGGTGCATTAGTGCTGGTATGATCGCACCCGCCATGTTCCTTTCGCTTTATTCTTTTAAACTACCCCGTCCTGCGAAGCAGTGTGGCTTTTCTAGACCGAAATTCATTTTAAGCGTCAATTCAAGCATTTTCCTCTTATCCTTTTATTTATTTACTTTATATTTTTTTTTGTTATTGATTTGCACCCTGTTTTTTTCCCTCATCCCGCAACTCTAAATTATCATGAAATCAATCCTTCACGCTTGCAGTTAGGGGTGGCAATTCGGGTCCAAATCAGGTTGGCGGGTCGGGTTCGGGTCAACAGACCCGCCAGAAAATCTGTTGACCCGAACCCCGACCCGCCAACCCGTGACGGGTCAGGTATGCTGACCCGAACCCGAAAATTTCAGGTTTACGGGGCGGCGGGTCGACCCGAAATGACCCGAAACTTAATTTTAATTTATTAATTTATCACTGTAATTTCTAATAAAATCAATTTCTCACAAAACTAATTACATAATCAAGTAATAAAAATTTAAATAAATGATTCCAAATCAAATCTAAAATAAATTAAACACCGTAAAAGTGTTTTATCCCAAGCAAAATATAAAATAAATTAAAACAATACAAAAGTGAAAAATAATATAATATATTATTTGTCCAAGTATAATAATTTCAACTTCACACAAATTAAATAAATTCGTTTAGGATTAAGTAATTAATGCCTTTGAAAAAAAGAATAACTTAGTTTAGTTAGATAAAATTATTTTTATGTTTATTAAATTATTTTTAATTCGTAAACGGGTCATATCGGGTCATATCAGGTCACCACGGGTTGACCCGAAATCGACCGGTTTTCTTTTCGGGTTCATCGGGTCCAACCCGATTCTGACCCGAATTCCCGAAACCTCAACCCAAACCCATTAATTTCGTGTTAGGTTCGTGTCGTGTCGAAAATTGCCACCCCTAGTTGCGGTGATACATTTGCGCCGACAAATTTGAGCGACGATCCGGGTTTTGATCGAGCCGTACCGTTCCTGATTTGTCTCGCGCCTTCAGATCCTCCTTCACGCTTCGACAAGAAGCAAAATATTAAGCAATCGTTCCGACGGAGCTAAATTACTACAGGATAAAGAACGAATAGGAAATTTGGATTTCGAAACAAAAAAGAGAGGGGTGCAACACGAGGACTTCCCAGGGGGTCACCCATCCTAGTACTACTCTCGCCCAAGCACGCTTAACTTCGGAGTTCTGATGGGATCCGGTGCATTAGTGCTGGTATGATCGCACCCGCCATGTTCCTTTCGCTTTATTCTTTTAAACTACCCCGTCCTGCGAAGCAGTGTGGCTTTTCTAGACCGAAATTCATTTTAAGCGTCAATTCAAGCATTTTCCTCTTATCCTTTTATTTATTTACTTTATATTTTTTTTTGTTATTGATTTGCACCCTGTTTTTTTCCCTCATCCCGCAACTCTAAATTATCATGAAATCAATCCTTCACGCTTGCAGTTAGGGGTGGCAATTCGGGTCCAAATCAGGTTGGCGGGTCGGGTTCGGGTCAACAGACCCGCCAGAAAATCTGTTGACCCGAACCCCGACCCGCCAACCCGTGACGGGTCAGGTATGCTGACCCGAACCCGAAAATTTCAGGTTTACGGGGCGGCGGGTCGACCCGAAATGACCCGAAACTTAATTTTAATTTATTAATTTATCACTGTAATTTCTAATAAAATCAATTTCTCACAAAACTAATTACATAATCAAGTAATAAAAATTTAAATAAATGATTCCAAATCAAATCTAAAATAAATTAAACACCGTAAAAGTGTTTTATCCCAAGCAAAATATAAAATAAATTAAAACAATACAAAAGTGAAAAATAATATAATATATTATTTGTCCAAGTATAATAATTTCAACTTCACACAAATTAAATAAATTCGTTTAGGATTAAGTAATTAATGCCTTTGAAAAAAAGAATAACTTAGTTTAGTTAGATAAAATTATTTTTATGTTTATTAAATTATTTTTAATTCGTAAACGGGTCATATCGGGTCATATCAGGTCACCACGGGTTGACCCGAAATCGACCGGTTTTCTTTTCGGGTTCATCGGGTCCAACCCGATTCTGACCCGAATTCCCGAAACCTCAACCCAAACCCATTAATTTCGTGTTAGGTTCGTGTCGTGTTTTCAGGTCGTGTCGAAAATTGCCACCCCTAGTTGCGGTGATACATTTGCGCCGACAAATTTGAGCGACGATCCGGGCTTTGATCGAGCCGTACCGTTCCTGATTTGTCTCGCGCCTTCAGATCCTCCTTCACGCTTCGACAAGAAGCAAAATATTAAGCAATCGTTCCGACGGAGCTAAATTACTACAGGATAAAGAACGAATAGGAAATTTGGATTTCGAAACAAAAAAGAGAGGGGTGCAACACGAGGACTTCCCAGGGGGTCACCCATCCTAGTACTACTCTCGCCCAAGCACGCTTAACTTCGGAGTTCTGATGGGATCCGGTGCATTAGTGCTGGTATGATCGCACCCGCCATGTTCCTTTCGCTTTATTCTTTTAAACTACCCCGTCCTGCGAAGCAGTGTGGCTTTTCTAGACCGAAATTCATTTTAAGCGTCAATTCAAGCATTTTCCTCTTATCCTTTTATTTATTTACTTTATATTTTTTTTTGTTATTGATTTGCACCCTGTTTTTTTCCCTCATCCCGCAACTCTAAATTATCATGAAATCAATCCTTCACGCTTGCAGTTAGGGGTGGCAATTCGGGTCCAAATCAGGTTGGCGGGTCGGGTTCGGGTCAACAGACCCGCCAGAAAATCTGTTGACCCGAACCCCGACCCGCCAACCCGTGACGGGTCAGGTATGCTGACCCGAACCCGAAAATTTCAGGTTTACGGGGCGGCGGGTCGACCCGAAATGACCCGAAACTTAATTTTAATTTATTAATTTATCACTGTAATTTCTAATAAAATCAATTTCTCACAAAACTAATTACATAATCAAGTAATAAAAATTTAAATAAATGATTCCAAATCAAATCTAAAATAAATTAAACACCGTAAAAGTGTTTTATCCCAAGCAAAATATAAAATAAATTAAAACAATACAAAAGTGAAAAATAATATAATATATTATTTGTCCAAGTATAATAATTTCAACTTCACACAAATTAAATAAATTCGTTTAGGATTAAGTAATTAATGCCTTTGAAAAAAAGAATAACTTAGTTTAGTTAGATAAAATTATTTTTATGTTTATTAAATTATTTTTAATTCGTAAACGGGTCATATCGGGTCATATCAGGTCACCACGGGTTGACCCGAAATCGACCGGTTTTCTTTTCGGGTTCATCGGGTCCAACCCGATTCTGACCCGAATTCCCGAAACCTCAACCCAAACCCATTAATTTCGTGTTAGGTTCGTGTCGTGTTTTCAGGTCGTGTCGAAAATTGCCACCCCTAGTTGCGGTGATACATTTGCGCCGACAAATTTGAGCGACGATCCGGGCTTTGATCGAGCCGTACCGTTCCTGATTTGTCTCGCGCCTTCAGATCCTCCTTCACGCTTCGACAAGAAGCAAAATATTAAGCAATCGTTCCGACGGAGCTAAATTACTACAGGATAAAGAACGAATAGGAAATTTGGATTTCGAAACAAAAAAGAGAGGGGTGCAACACGAGGACTTCCCAGGGGGTCACCCATCCTAGTACTACTCTCGCCCAAGCACGCTTAACTTCGGAGTTCTGATGGGATCCGGTGCATTAGTGCTGGTATGATCGCACCCGCCATGTTCCTTTCGCTTTATTCTTTTAAACTACCCCGTCCTGCGAAGCAGTGTGGCTTTTCTAGACCGAAATTCATTTTAAGCGTCAATTCAAGCATTTTCCTCTTATCCTTTTATTTATTTACTTTATATTTTTTTTTGTTATTGATTTGCACCCTGTTTTTTTCCCTCATCCCGCAACTCTAAATTATCATGAAATCAATCCTTCACGCTTGCAGTTAGGGGTGGCAATTCGGGTCCAAATCAGGTTGGCGGGTCGGGTTCGGGTCAACAGACCCGCCAGAAAATCTGTTGACCCGAACCCCGACCCGCCAACCCGTGACGGGTCAGGTATGCTGACCCGAACCCGAAAATTTCTGGTTTACGGGGCGGCGGGTCGACCCGAAATGACCCGAAACTTAATTTTAATTTATTAATTTATCACTGTAATTTCTAATAAAATCAATTTCTCACAAAACTAATTACATAATCAAGTAATAAAAATTTAAATAAATGATTCCAAATCAAATCTAAAATAAATTAAACACCGTAAAAGTGTTTTATCCCAAGCAAAATATAAAATAAATTAAAACAATACAAAAAGTGAAAAATAATATAATATATTATTTGTCCAAGTATAATAATTTCAACTTCACACAAATTAAATAAATTCGTTTAGGATTAAGTAATTAATGCCTTTGAAAAAAAGAATAACTTAGTTTAGTTAGATAAAATTATTTTTATGTTTATTAAATTATTTTTAATTCGTAAACGGGTCATATCGGGTCATATCAGGTCACCACGGGTTGACCCGAAATCGACCGGTTTTCTTTTCGGGTTCATCGGGTCCAACCCGATTCTGACCCGAATTCCCGAAACCTCAACCCAAACCCATTAATTTCGTGTTAGGTTCGTGTCGTGTTTTCAGGTCGTGTCGAAAATTGCCACCCCTAGTTGCGGTGATACATTTGCGCCGACAAATTTGAGCGACGATCCGGGCTTTGATCGAGCCGTACCGTTCCTGATTTGTCTCGCGCCTTCAGATCCTCCTTCACGCTTCGACAAGAAGCAAAATATTAAGCAATCGTTCCGACGGAGCTAAATTACTACAGGATAAAGAACGAATAGGAAATTTGGATTTCGAAACAAAAAAGAGAGGGGTGCAACACGAGGACTTCCCAGGGGGTCACCCATCCTAGTACTACTCTCGCCCAAGCACGCTTAACTTCGGAGTTCTGATGGGATCCGGTGCATTAGTGCTGGTATGATCGCACCCGCCATGTTCCTTTCGCTTTATTCTTTTAAACTACCCCGTCCTGCGAAGCAGTGTGGCTTTTCTAGACCGAAATTCATTTTAAGCGTCAATTCAAGCATTTTCCTCTTATCCTTTTATTTATTTACTTTATATTTTTTTTTGTTATTGATTTGCACCCTGTTTTTTTCCCTCATCCCGCAACTCTAAATTATCATGAAATCAATCCTTCACGCTTGCAGTTAGGGGTGGCAATTCGGGTCCAAATCAGGTTGGCGGGTCGGGTTCGGGTCAACAGACCCGCCAGAAAATCTGTTGACCCGAACCCCGACCCGCCAACCCGTGACGGGTCAGGTATGCTGACCCGAACCCGAAAATTTCAGGTTTACGGGGCGGCGGGTCGACCCGAAATGACCCGAAACTTAATTTTAATTTATTAATTTATCACTGTAATTTCTAATAAAATCAATTTCTCACAAAACTAATTACATAATCAAGTAATAAAAATTTAAATAAATGATTCCAAATCAAATCTAAAATAAATTAAACACCGTAAAAGTGTTTTATCCCAAGCAAAATATAAAATAAATTAAAACAATACAAAAGTGAAAAATAATATAATATATTATTTGTCCAAGTATAATAATTTCAACTTCACACAAATTAAATAAATTCGTTTAGGATTAAGTAATTAATGCCTTTGAAAAAAAGAATAACTTAGTTTAGTTAGATAAAATTATTTTTATGTTTATTAAATTATTTTTAATTCGTAAACGGGTCATATCGGGTCATATCAGGTCACCACGGGTTGACCCGAAATCGACCGGTTTTCTTTTCGGGTTCATCGGGTCCAACCCGATTCTGACCCGAATTCCCGAAACCTCAACCCAAACCCATTAATTTCGTGTTAGGTTCGTGTCGTGTTTTCAGGTCGTGTCGAAAATTGCCACCCCTAGTTGCGGTGATACATTTGCGCCGACAAATTTGAGCGACGATCCGGGCTTTGATCGAGCCGTACCGTTCCTGATTTGTCTCGCGCCTTCAGATCCTCCTTCACGCTTCGACAAGAAGCAAAATATTAAGCAATCGTTCCGACGGAGCTAAATTACTACAGGATAAAGAACGAATAGGAAATTTGGATTTCGAAACAAAAAAGAGAGGGGTGCAACACGAGGACTTCCCAGGGGGTCACCCATCCTAGTACTACTCTCGCCCAAGCACGCTTAACTTCGGAGTTCTGATGGGATCCGGTGCATTAGTGCTGGTATGATCGCACCCGCCATGTTCCTTTCGCTTTATTCTTTTAAACTACCCCGTCCTGCGAAGCAGTGTGGCTTTTCTAGACCGAAATTCATTTTAAGCGTCAATTCAAGCATTTTCCTCTTATCCTTTTATTTATTTACTTTATATTTTTTTTTGTTATTGATTTGCACCCTGTTTTTTTCCCTCATCCCGCAACTCTAAATTATCATGAAATCAATCCTTCACGCTTGCAGTTAGGGGTGGCAATTCGGGTCCAAATCAGGTTGGCGGGTCGGGTTCGGGTCAACAGACCCGCCAGAAAATCTGTTGACCCGAACCCCGACCCGCCAACCCGTGACGGGTCAGGTATGCTGACCCGAACCCGAAAATTTCAGGTTTACGGGGCGGCGGGTCGACCCGAAATGACCCGAAACTTAATTTTAATTTATTAATTTATCACTGTAATTTCTAATAAAATCAATTTCTCACAAAACTAATTACATAATCAAGTAATAAAAATTTAAATAAATGATTCCAAATCAAATCTAAAATAAATTAAACACCGTAAAAGTGTTTTATCCCAAGCAAAATATAAAATAAATTAAAACAATACAAAAGTGAAAAATAATATAATATATTATTTGTCCAAGTATAATAATTTCAACTTCACACAAATTAAATAAATTCGTTTAGGATTAAGTAATTAATGCCTTTGAAAAAAAGAATAACTTAGTTTAGTTAGATAAAATTATTTTTATGTTTATTAAATTATTTTTAATTCGTAAACGGGTCATATCGGGTCATATCAGGTCACCACGGGTTGACCCGAAATCGACCGGTTTTCTTTTCGGGTTCATCGGGTCCAACCCGATTCTGACCCGAATTCCCGAAACCTCAACCCAAACCCATTAATTTCGTGTTAGGTTCGTGTCGTGTCGAAAATTGCCACCCCTAGTTGCGGTGATACATTTGCGCCGACAAATTTGAGCGACGATCCGGGTTTTGATCGAGCCGTACCGTTCCTGATTTGTCTCGCGCCTTCAGATCCTCCTTCACGCTTCGACAAGAAGCAAAATATTAAGCAATCGTTCCGACGGAGCTAAATTACTACAGGATAAAGAACGAATAGGAAATTTGGATTTCGAAACAAAAAAGAGAGGGGTGCAACACGAGGACTTCCCAGGGGGTCACCCATCCTAGTACTACTCTCGCCCAAGCACGCTTAACTTCGGAGTTCTGATGGGATCCGGTGCATTAGTGCTGGTATGATCGCACCCGCCATGTTCCTTTCGCTTTATTCTTTTAAACTACCCCGTCCTGCGAAGCAGTGTGGCTTTTCTAGACCGAAATTCATTTTAAGCGTCAATTCAAGCATTTTCCTCTTATCCTTTTATTTATTTACTTTATATTTTTTTTTGTTATTGATTTGCACCCTGTTTTTTTCCCTCATCCCGCAACTCTAAATTATCATGAAATCAATCCTTCACGCTTGCAGTTAGGGGTGGCAATTCGGGTCCAAATCAGGTTGGCGGGTCGGGTTCGGGTCAACAGACCCGCCAGAAAATCTGTTGACCCGAACCCCGACCCGCCAACCCGTGACGGGTCAGGTATGCTGACCCGAACCCGAAAATTTCAGGTTTACGGGGCGGCGGGTCGACCCGAAATGACCCGAAACTTAATTTTAATTTATTAATTTATCACTGTAATTTCTAATAAAATCAATTTCTCACAAAACTAATTACATAATCAAGTAATAAAAATTTAAATAAATGATTCCAAATCAAATCTAAAATAAATTAAACACCGTAAAAGTGTTTTATCCCAAGCAAAATATAAAATAAATTAAAACAATACAAAAGTGAAAAATAATATAATATATTATTTGTCCAAGTATAATAATTTCAACTTCACACAAATTAAATAAATTCGTTTAGGATTAAGTAATTAATGCCTTTGAAAAAAAGAATAACTTAGTTTAGTTAGATAAAATTATTTTTATGTTTATTAAATTATTTTTAATTCGTAAACGGGTCATATCGGGTCATATCAGGTCACCACGGGTTGACCCGAAATCGACCGGTTTTCTTTTCGGGTTCATCGGGTCCAACCCGATTCTGACCCGAATTCCCGAAACCTCAACCCAAACCCATTAATTTCGTGTTAGGTTCGTGTCGTGTTTTCAGGTCGTGTCGAAAATTGCCACCCCTAGTTGCGGTGATACATTTGCGCCGACAAATTTGAGCGACGATCCGGGCTTTGATCGAGCCGTACCGTTCCTGATTTGTCTCGCGCCTTCAGATCCTCCTTCACGCTTCGACAAGAAGCAAAATATTAAGCAATCGTTCCGACGGAGCTAAATTACTACAGGATAAAGAACGAATAGGAAATTTGGATTTCGAAACAAAAAAGAGAGGGGTGCAACACGAGGACTTCCCAGGGGGTCACCCATCCTAGTACTACTCTCGCCCAAGCACGCTTAACTTCGGAGTTCTGATGGGATCCGGTGCATTAGTGCTGGTATGATCGCACCCGCCATGTTCCTTTCGCTTTATTCTTTTAAACTACCCCGTCCTGCGAAGCAGTGTGGCTTTTCTAGACCGAAATTCATTTTAAGCGTCAATTCAAGCATTTTCCTCTTATCCTTTTATTTATTTACTTTATATTTTTTTTTGTTATTGATTTGCACCCTGTTTTTTTCCCTCATCCCGCAACTCTAAATTATCATGAAATCAATCCTTCACGCTTGCAGTTAGGGGTGGCAATTCGGGTCCAAATCAGGTTGGCGGGTCGGGTTCGGGTCAACAGACCCGCCAGAAAATCTGTTGACCCGAACCCCGACCCGCCAACCCGTGACGGGTCAGGTATGCTGACCCGAACCCGAAAATTTCAGGTTTACGGGGCGGCGGGTCGACCCGAAATGACCCGAAACTTAATTTTAATTTATTAATTTATCACTGTAATTTCTAATAAAATCAATTTCTCACAAAACTAATTACATAATCAAGTAATAAAAATTTAAATAAATGATTCCAAATCAAATCTAAAATAAATTAAACACCGTAAAAGTGTTTTATCCCAAGCAAAATATAAAATAAATTAAAACAATACAAAAGTGAAAAATAATATAATATATTATTTGTCCAAGTATAATAATTTCAACTTCACACAAATTAAATAAATTCGTTTAGGATTAAGTAATTAATGCCTTTGAAAAAAAGAATAACTTAGTTTAGTTAGATAAAATTATTTTTATGTTTATTAAATTATTTTTAATTCGTAAACGGGTCATATCGGGTCATATCAGGTCACCACGGGTTGACCCGAAATCGACCGGTTTTCTTTTCGGGTTCATCGGGTCCAACCCGATTCTGACCCGAATTCCCGAAACCTCAACCCAAACCCATTAATTTCGTGTTAGGTTCGTGTCGTGTTTTCAGGTCGTGTCGAAAATTGCCACCCCTAGTTGCGGTGATACATTTGCGCCGACAAATTTGAGCGACGATCCGGGCTTTGATCGAGCCGTACCGTTCCTGATTTGTCTCGCGCCTTCAGATCCTCCTTCACGCTTCGACAAGAAGCAAAATATTAAGCAATCGTTCCGACGGAGCTAAATTACTACAGGATAAAGAACGAATAGGAAATTTGGATTTCGAAACAAAAAAGAGAGGGGTGCAACACGAGGACTTCCCAGGGGGTCACCCATCCTAGTACTACTCTCGCCCAAGCACGCTTAACTTCGGAGTTCTGATGGGATCCGGTGCATTAGTGCTGGTATGATCGCACCCGCCATGTTCCTTTCGTTTTATTCTTTTAAACTACCCCGTCCTGCGAAGCAGTGTGGCTTTTCTAGACCGAAATTCATTTTAAGCGTCAATTCAAGCATTTTCCTCTTATCCTTTTATTTATTTACTTTATATTTTTTTTTGTTATTGATTTGCACCCTGTTTTTTTCCCTCATCCCGCAACTCTAAATTATCATGAAATCAATCCTTCACGCTTGCAGTTAGGGGTGGCAATTCGGGTCCAAATCAGGTTGGCGGGTCGGGTTCGGGTCAACAGACCCGCCAGAAAATCTGTTGACCCGAACCCCGACCCGCCAACCCGTGACGGGTCAGTATGCTGACCCGAACCCGAAAATTTCAGGTTTACGGGGCGGCGGGTCGACCCGAAATGACCCGAAACTTAATTTTAATTTATTAATTTATCACTGTAATTTCTAATAAAATCAATTTCTCACAAAACTAATTACATAATCAAGTAATAAAAATTTAAATAAATGATTCCAAATCAAATCTAAAATAAATTAAACACCGTAAAAGTGTTTTATCCCAAGCAAAATATAAAATAAATTAAAACAATACAAAAGTGAAAAATAATATAATATATTATTTGTCCAAGTATAATAATTTCAACTTCACACAAATTAAATAAATTCGTTTAGGATTAAGTAATTAATGCCTTTGAAAAAAAGAATAACTTAGTTTAGTTAGATAAAATTATTTTTATGTTTATTAAATTATTTTTAATTCGTAAACGGGTCATATCGGGTCACCACGGGTTGACCCGAAATCGACCGGTTTTCTTTTCGGGTTCATCGGGTCCAACCCGATTCTGACCCGAATTCCCGAAACCTCAACCCAAACCCATTAATTTCGTGTTAGGTTCGTGTCGTGTTTTCAGGTCGTGTCGAAAATTGCCACCCCTAGTTGCGGTGATACATTTGCGCCGACAAATTTGAGCGACGATCCGGGCTTTGATCGAGCCGTACCGTTCCTGATTTGTCTCGCGCCTTCAGATCCTCCTTCACGCTTCGACAAGAAGCAAAATATTAAGCAATCGTTCCGACGGAGCTAAATTACTACAGGATAAAGAACGAATAGGAAATTTGGATTTCGAAACAAAAAAGAGAGGGGTGCAACACGAGGACTTCCCAGGGGGTCACCCATCCTAGTACTACTCTCGCCCAAGCACGCTTAACTTCGGAGTTCTGATGGGATCCGGTGCATTAGTGCTGGTATGATCGCACCCGCCATGTTCCTTTCGCTTTATTCTTTTAAACTACCCCGTCCTGCGAAGCAGTGTGGCTTTTCTAGACCGAAATTCATTTTAAGCGTCAATTCAAGCATTTTCCTCTTATCCTTTTATTTATTTACTTTATATTTTTTTTTGTTATTGATTTGCACCCTGTTTTTTTCCCTCATCCCGCAACTCTAAATTATCATGAAATCAATCCTTCACGCTTGCAGTTAGGGGTGGCAATTCGGGTCCAAATCAGGTTGGCGGGTCGGGTTCGGGTCAACAGACCCGCCAGAAAATCTGTTGACCCGAACCCCGACCCGCCAACCCGTGACGGGTCAGGTATGCTGACCCGAACCCGAAAATTTCAGGTTTACGGGGCGGCGGGTCGACCCGAAATGACCCGAAACTTAATTTTAATTTATTAATTTATCACTGTAATTTCTAATAAAATCAATTTCTCACAAAACTAATTACATAATCAAGTAATAAAAATTTAAATAAATGATTCCAAATCAAATCTAAAATAAATTAAACACCGTAAAAGTGTTTTATCCCAAGCAAAATATAAAATAAATTAAAACAATACAAAAGTGAAAAATAATATAATATATTATTTGTCCAAGTATAATAATTTCAACTTCACACAAATTAAATAAATTCGTTTAGGATTAAGTAATTAATGCCTTTGAAAAAAAGAATAACTTAGTTTAGTTAGATAAAATTATTTTTATGTTTATTAAATTATTTTTAATTCGTAAACGGGTCATATCGGGTCATATCAGGTCACCACGGGTTGACCCGAAATCGACCGGTTTTCTTTTCGGGTTCATCGGGTCCAACCCGATTCTGACCCGAATTCCCGAAACCTCAACCCAAACCCATTAATTTCGTGTTAGGTTCGTGTCGTGTCGAAAATTGCCACCCCTAGTTGCGGTGATACATTTGCGCCGACAAATTTGAGCGACGATCCGGGTTTTGATCGAGCCGTACCGTTCCTGATTTGTCTCGCGCCTTCAGATCCTCCTTCACGCTTCGACAAGAAGCAAAATATTAAGCAATCGTTCCGACGGAGCTAAATTACTACAGGATAAAGAACGAATAGGAAATTTGGATTTCGAAACAAAAAAGAGAGGGGTGCAACACGAGGACTTCCCAGGGGGTCACCCATCCTAGTACTACTCTCGCCCAAGCACGCTTAACTTCGGAGTTCTGATGGGATCCGGTGCATTAGTGCTGGTATGATCGCACCCGCCATGTTCCTTTCGCTTTATTCTTTTAAACTACCCCGTCCTGCGAAGCAGTGTGGCTTTTCTAGACCGAAATTCATTTTAAGCGTCAATTCAAGCATTTTCCTCTTATCCTTTTATTTATTTACTTTATATTTTTTTTTGTTATTGATTTGCACCCTGTTTTTTTCCCTCATCCCGCAACTCTAAATTATCATGAAATCAATCCTTCACGCTTGCAGTTAGGGGTGGCAATTCGGGTCCAAATCAGGTTGGCGGGTCGGGTTCGGGTCAACAGACCCGCCAGAAAATCTGTTGACCCGAACCCCGACCCGCCAACCCGTGACGGGTCAGGTATGCTGACCCGAACCCGAAAATTTCAGGTTTACGGGGCGGCGGGTCGACCCGAAATGACCCGAAACTTAATTTTAATTTATTAATTTATCACTGTAATTTCTAATAAAATCAATTTCTCACAAAACTAATTACATAATCAAGTAATAAAAATTTAAATAAATGATTCCAAATCAAATCTAAAATAAATTAAACACCGTAAAAGTGTTTTATCCCAAGCAAAATATAAAATAAATTAAAACAATACAAAAGTGAAAAATAATATAATATATTATTTGTCCAAGTATAATAATTTCAACTTCACACAAATTAAATAAATTCGTTTAGGATTAAGTAATTAATGCCTTTGAAAAAAAGAATAACTTAGTTTAGTTAGATAAAATTATTTTTATGTTTATTAAATTATTTTTAATTCGTAAACGGGTCATATCGGGTCATATCAGGTCACCACGGGTTGACCCGAAATCGACCGGTTTTCTTTTCGGGTTCATCGGGTCCAACCCGATTCTGACCCGAATTCCCGAAACCTCAACCCAAACCCATTAATTTCGTGTTAGGTTCGTGTCGTGTTTTCAGGTCGTGTCGAAAATTGCCACCCCTAGTTGCGGTGATACATTTGCGCCGACAAATTTGAGCGACGATCCGGGCTTTGATCGAGCCGTACCGTTCCTGATTTGTCTCGCGCCTTCAGATCCTCCTTCACGCTTCGACAAGAAGCAAAATATTAAGCAATCGTTCCGACGGAGCTAAATTACTACAGGATAAAGAACGAATAGGAAATTTGGATTTCGAAACAAAAAAGAAAGGGGTGCAACACGAGAACTTCCCAGGGGGTCACCCATCCTAGTACTACTCTCGCCCAAGCACGCTTAACTTCGGAGTTCTGATTGGATCCGGTGCATTAGTGCTGGTATGATCGCACCCGCCATGTTCCTTTCGCTTTATTCTTTTAAACTACCCCGTCCTGCGAAGCAGTGTGGCTTTTCTAGACCGAAATTCATTTTAAGCGTCAATTCAAGCATTTTCCTCTTATCCTTTTATTTATTTACTTTATATTTTTTTTTGTTATTGATTTGCACCCTATTTTTTTCCCTCATCCCGCAACTCTAAATTATCATGAAATCAATCCTTCACGCTTGCAGTTAGGGGTGGCAATTCGGGTCCAAATCAGGTTGGCGGGTCGGGTTCGGGTCAACAGACCCGTCAGAAAATCTGTTGACCCGAACACCGACCCGCCAACCCGTGACGGGTCAGGTATGCTGACCCGAACCCGAAAATTTCTGGTTTACGGGGCGGCGGGTCGACCCGAAATGACCCGAAACTTAATTTTAATTTATTAATTTATCACTGTAATTTCTAATAAAATCAATTTCTCACAAAACTAATTACATAATCAAGTAATAAAAATTTAAATAAATGATTCCAAATCAAATCTAAAATAAATTAAACACCGTAAAAGTGTTTTATCCCAAGCAAAATATAAAATAAATTAAAACAATACAAAAGTGAAAAATAATATAATATATTATTTGTCCAAGTATAATAATTTCAACTTCACACAAATTAAATAAATTCGTTTAGTATTAAGTAATTAATGCCTTTGAAAAAAAGAATAACTTAGTTTAGTTAGATAAAATTATTTTTATGTTTATTAAATTATTTTTAATTCGTAAACGGGTCATATCGGGTCATATCAGGTCACCACGGGTTGACCCGAAATCGACCGGTTTTCTTTTCGGGTTCATCGGGTCCAACCCGATTCTGACCCGAATTCCCGAAACCTCAACCCAAACCCATTAATTTCGTGTTAGGTTCGTGTCGTGTTTTCAGGTCGTGTCGAAAATTGCCACCCCTAGTTGCGGTGATACATTTGCGCCGACAAATTTGAGCGACGATCCGGGCTTTGATCGAGCCGTACCGTTCCTGATTTGTCTCGCGCCTTCAGATCCTCCTTCACGCTTCGACAAGAAGCAAAATATTAAGCAATCGTTCCGACGGAGCTAAATTACTACAGGATAAAGAACGAATAGGAAATTTGGATTTCGAAACAAAAAAGAGAGGGATGCAACACGAGGACTTCCCAGGGGGTCACCCATCCTAGTACTACTCTCGCCCAAGCACGCTTAACTTCGGAGTTCTGATGGGATCCGGTGCATTAGTGCTGGTATGATCGCACCCGCCATGTTCCTTTCGTTTTATTCTTTTAAACTACCCCGTCCTGCGAAGCAGTGTGGCTTTTCTAGACCGAAATTCATTTTAAGCGTCAATTCAAGCATTTTCCTCTTATCCTTTTATTTATTTACTTTATATTTTTTTTTGTTATTGATTTGCACCCTGTTTTTTTCCCTCATCCCGCAACTCTAAATTATCATGAAATCAATCCTTCACGCTTGCAGTTAGGGGTGGCAATTCGGGTCCAAATCAGGTTGGCGGGTCGGGTTCGGGTCAACAGACCCGCCAGAAAATCTGTTGACCCGAACCCCGACCCGCCAACCCGTGACGGGTCAGTATGCTGACCCGAACCCGAAAATTTCAGGTTTACGGGGCGGCGGGTCGACCCGAAATGACCCGAAACTTAATTTTAATTTATTAATTTATCACTGTAATTTCTAATAAAATCAATTTCTCACAAAACTAATTACATAATCAAGTAATAAAAATTTAAATAAATGATTCCAAATCAAATCTAAAATAAATTAAACACCGTAAAAGTGTTTTATCCCAAGCAAAATATAAAATAAATTAAAACAATACAAAAGTGAAAAATAATATAATATATTATTTGTCCAAGTATAATAATTTCAACTTCACACAAATTAAATAAATTCGTTTAGGATTAAGTAATTAATGCCTTTGAAAAAAAGAATAACTTAGTTTAGTTAGATAAAATTATTTTTATGTTTATTAAATTATTTTTAATTCGTAAACGGGTCATATCGGGTCACCACGGGTTGACCCGAAATCGACCGGTTTTCTTTTCGGGTTCATCGGGTCCAACCCGATTCTGACCCGAATTCCCGAAACCTCAACCCAAACCCATTAATTTCGTGTTAGGTTCGTGTCGTGTTTTCAGGTCGTGTCGAAAATTGCCACCCCTAGTTGCGGTGATACATTTGCGCCGACAAATTTGAGCGACGATCCGGGCTTTGATCGAGCCGTACCGTTCCTGATTTGTCTCGCGCCTTCAGATCCTCCTTCACGCTTCGACAAGAAGCAAAATATTAAGCAATCGTTCCGACGGAGCTAAATTACTACAGGATAAAGAACGAATAGGAAATTTGGATTTCGAAACAAAAAAGAGAGGGGTGCAACACGAGGACTTCCCAGGGGGTCACCCATCCTAGTACTACTCTCGCCCAAGCACGCTTAACTTCGAAGTTCTGATGGGATCCGGTGCATTAGTGCTGGTATGATCGCACCCGCCATGTTCCTTTCGCTTTATTCTTTTAAACTACCCCGTCCTGCGAAGCAGTGTGGCTTTTCTAGACCGAAATTCATTTTAAGCGTCAATTCAAGCATTTTCCTCTTATCCTTTTATTTATTTACTTTATATTTTTTTTTGTTATTGATTTGCACCCTGTTTTTTTCCCTCATCCCGCAACTCTAAATTATCATGAAATCAATCCTTCACGCTTGCAGTTAGGGGTGGCAATTCGGGTCCAAATCAGGTTGGCGGGTCGGGTTCGGGTCAACAGACCCGCCAGAAAATCTGTTGACCCGAACCCCGACCCGCCAACCCGTGACGGGTCAGGTATGCTGACCCGAACCCGAAAATTTCAGGTTTACGGGGAGGCGGGTCGACCCGAAATGACCCGAAACTTAATTTTAATTTATTAATTTATCACTGTAATTTCTAATAAAATCAATTTCTCACAAAACTAATTACATAATCAAGTAATAAAAATTTAAATAAATGATTCCAAATCAAATCTAAAATAAATTAAACACCGTAAAAGTGTTTTATCCCAAGCAAAATATAAAATAAATTAAAACAATACAAAAGTGAAAAATAATATAATATATTATTTGTCCAAGTATAATAATTTCAACTTCACACAAATTAAATAAATTCGTTTAGGATTAAGTAATTAATGCCTTTGAAAAAAAGAATAACTTAGTTTAGTTAGATAAAATTATTTTTATGTTTATTAAATTATTTTTAATTCGTAAACGGGTCATATCGGGTCATATCAGGTCACCACGGGTTGACCCGAAATCGACCGGTTTTCTTTTCGGGTTCATCGGGTCCAACCCGATTCTGACCCGAATTCCCGAAACCTCAACCCAAACCCATTAATTTCGTGTTAGGTTCGTGTCGTGTCGAAAATTGCCACCCCTAGTTGCGGTGATACATTTGCGCCGACAAATTTGAGCGACGATCCGGGCTTTGATCGAGCCGTACCGTTCCTGATTTGTCTCGCGCCTTCAGATCCTCCTTCACGCTTCGACAAGAAGCAAAATATTAAGCAATCGTTCCGACGGAGCTAAATTACTACAGGATAAAGAACGAATAGGAAATTTGGATTTCGAAACAAAAAAGAGAGGGGTGCAACACGAGGACTTCCCAGGGGGTCACCCATCCTAGTACTACTCTCGCCCAAGCACGCTTAACTTCGGAGTTCTGATGGGATCCGGTGCATTAGTGCTGGTATGATCGCACCCGCCATGTTCCTTTCGCTTTATTCTTTTAAACTACCCCGTCCTGCGAAGCAGTGTGGCTTTTCTAGACCGAAATTCATTTTAAGCGTCAATTCAAGCATTTTCCTCTTATCCTTTTATTTATTTACTTTATATTTTTTTTTGTTATTGATTTGCACCCTGTTTTTTTCCCTCATCCCGCAACTCTAAATTATCATGAAATCAATCCTTCACGCTTGCAGTTAGGGGTGGCAATTCGGGTCCAAATCAGGTTGGCGGGTCGGGTTCGGGTCAACAGACCCGCCAGAAAATCTGTTGACCCGAACCCCGACCCGCCAACCCGTGACGGGTCAGGTATGCTGACCCGAACCCGAAAATTTCAGGTTTACGGGGCGGCGGGTCGACCCGAAATGACCCGAAACTTAATTTTAATTTATTAATTTATCACTGTAATTTCTAATAAAATCAATTTCTCACAAAACTAATTACATAATCAAGTAATAAAAATTTAAATAAATGATTCCAAATCAAATCTAAAATAAATTAAACACCGTAAAAGTGTTTTATCCCAAGCAAAATATAAAATAAATTAAAACAATACAAAAGTGAAAAATAATATAATATATTATTTGTCCAAGTATAATAATTTCAACTTCACACAAATTAAATAAATTCGTTTAGGATTAAGTAATTAATGCCTTTGAAAAAAAGAATAACTTAGTTTAGTTAGATAAAATTATTTTTATGTTTATTAAATTATTTTTAATTCGTAAACGGGTCATATCGGGTCATATCAGGTCACCACGGGTTGACCCGAAATCGACCGGTTTTCTTTTCGGGTTCATCGGGTCCAACCCGATTCTGACCCGAATTCCCGAAACCTCAACCCAAACCCATTAATTTCGTGTTAGGTTCGTGTCGTGTCGAAAATTGCCACCCCTAGTTGCGGTGATACATTTGCGCCGACAAATTTGAGCGACGATCCGGGCTTTGATCGAGCCGTACCGTTCCTGATTTGTCTCGCGCCTTCAGATCCTCCTTCACGCTTCGACAAGAAGCAAAATATTAAGCAATCGTTCCGACGGAGCTAAATTACTACAGGATAAAGAACGAATAGGAAATTTGGATTTCGAAACAAAAAAGAGAGGGGTGCAACACGAGGACTTCCCAGGGGGTCACCCATCCTAGTACTACTCTCGCCCAAGCACGCTTAACTTCGGAGTTCTGATGGGATCCGGTGCATTAGTGCTGGTATGATCGCACCCGCCATGTTCCTTTCGCTTTATTCTTTTAAACTACCCCGTCCTGCGAAGCAGTGTGGCTTTTCTAGACCGAAATTCATTTTAAGCGTCAATTCAAGCATTTTCCTCTTATCCTTTTATTTATTTACTTTATATTTTTTTTTGTTATTGATTTGCACCCTGTTTTTTTCCCTCATCCCGCAACTCTAAATTATCATGAAATCAATCCTTCACGCTTGCAGTTAGGGGTGGCAATTCGGGTCCAAATCAGGTTGGCGGGTCGGGTTCGGGTCAACAGACCCGCCAGAAAATCTGTTGACCCGAACCCCGACCCGCCAACCCGTGACGGGTCAGGTATGCTGACCCGAACCCGAAAATTTCAGGTTTACGGGGCGGCGGGTCGACCCGAAATGACCCGAAACTTAATTTTAATTTATTAATTTATCACTGTAATTTCTAATAAAATCAATTTCTCACAAAACTAATTACATAATCAAGTAATAAAAATTTAAATAAATGATTCCAAATCAAATCTAAAATAAATTAAACACCGTAAAAGTGTTTTATCCCAAGCAAAATATAAAATAAATTAAAACAATACAAAAGTGAAAAATAATATAATATATTATTTGTCCAAGTATAATAATTTCAACTTCACACAAATTAAATAAATTCGTTTAGGATTAAGTAATTAATGCCTTTGAAAAAAAGAATAACTTAGTTTAGTTAGATAAAATTATTTTTATGTTTATTAAATTATTTTTAATTCGTAAACGGGTCATATCAGGTCACCACGGGTTGACCCGAAATCGACCGGTTTTCTTTTCGGGTTCATCGGGTCCAACCCGATTCTGACCCGAATTCCCGAAACCTCAACCCAAACCCATTAATTTCGTGTTAGGTTCGTGTCGTGTTTTCAGGTCGTGTCGAAAATTGCCACCCCTAGTTGCGGTGATACATTTGCGCCGACAAATTTGAGCGACGATCCGGGCTTTGATCGAGCCGTACCGTTCCTGATTTGTCTCGCGCCTTCAGATCCTCCTTCACGCTTCGACAAGAAGCAAAATATTAAGCAATCGTTCCGACGGAGCTAAATTACTACAGGATAAAGAACGAATAGGAAATTTGGATTTCGAAACAAAAAAGAGAGGGGTGCAACACGAGGACTTCCCAGGGGGTCACCCATCCTAGTACTACTCTCGCCCAAGCACGCTTAACTTCGGAGTTCTGATGGGATCCGGTGCATTAGTGCTGGTATGATCGCACCCGCCATGTTCCTTTCGCTTTATTCTTTTAAACTACCCCGTCCTGCGAAGCAGTGTGGCTTTTCTAGACCGAAATTCATTTTAAGCGTCAATTCAAGCATTTTCCTCTTATCCTTTTATTTATTTACTTTATATTTTTTTTTGTTATTGATTTGCACCCTGTTTTTTTCCCTCATCCCGCAACTCTAAATTATCATGAAATCAATCCTTCACGCTTGCAGTTAGGGGTGGCAATTCGGGTCCAAATCAGGTTGGCGGGTCGGGTTCGGGTCAACAGACCCGCCAGAAAATCTGTTGACCCGAACCCCGACCCGCCAACCCGTGACGGGTCAGGTATGCTGACCCGAACCCGAAAATTTCAGGTTTACGGGGCGGCGGGTCGACCCGAAATGACCCGAAACTTAATTTTAATTTATTAATTTATCACTGTAATTTCTAATAAAATCAATTTCTCACAAAACTAATTACATAATCAAGTAATAAAAATTTAAATAAATGATTCCAAATCAAATCTAAAATAAATTAAACACCGTAAAAGTGTTTTATCCCAAGCAAAATATAAAATAAATTAAAACAATACAAAAGTGAAAAATAATATAATATATTATTTGTCCAAGTATAATAATTTCAACTTCACACAAATTAAATAAATTCGTTTAGGATTAAGTAATTAATGCCTTTGAAAAAAAGAATAACTTAGTTTAGTTAGATAAAATTATTTTTATGTTTATTAAATTATTTTTAATTCGTAAACGGGTCATATCGGGTCATATCAGGTCACCACGGGTTGACCCGAAATCGACCGGTTTTCTTTTCGGGTTCATCGGGTCCAACCCGATTCTGACCCGAATTCCCGAAACCTCAACCCAAACCCATTAATTTCGTGTTAGGTTCGTGTCGTGTTTTCAGGTCGTGTCGAAAATTGCCACCCCTAGTTGCGGTGATACATTTGCGCCGACAAATTTGAGCGACGATCCGGGCTTTGATCGAGCCGTACCGTTCCTGATTTGTCTCGCGCCTTCAGATCCTCCTTCACGCTTCGACAAGAAGCAAAATATTAAGCAATCGTTCCGACGGAGCTAAATTACTACAGGATAAAGAACGAATAGGAAATTTGGATTTCGAAACAAAAAAGAGAGGGGTGCAACACGAGGACTTCCCAGGGGGTCACCCATCCTAGTACTACTCTCGCCCAAGCACGCTTAACTTCGGAGTTCTGATGGGATCCGGTGCATTAGTGCTGGTATGATCGCACCCGCCATGTTCCTTTCGCTTTATTCTTTTAAACTACCCCGTCCTGCGAAGCAGTGTGGCTTTTCTAGACCGAAATTCATTTTAAGCGTCAATTCAAGCATTTTCCTCTTATCCTTTTATTTATTTACTTTATATTTTTTTTTGTTATTGATTTGCACCCTGTTTTTTTCCCTCATCCCGCAACTCTAAATTATCATGAAATCAATCCTTCACGCTTGCAGTTAGGGGTGGCAATTCGGGTCCAAATCAGGTTGGCGGGTCGGGTTCGGGTCAACAGACCCGCCAGAAAATCTGTTGACCCGAACCCCGACCCGCCAACCCGTGACGGGTCAGGTATGCTGACCCGAACCCGAAAATTTCAGGTTTACGGGGCGGCGGGTCGACCCGAAATGACCCGAAACTTAATTTTAATTTATTAATTTATCACTGTAATTTCTAATAAAATCAATTTCTCACAAAACTAATTACATAATCAAGTAATAAAAATTTAAATAAATGATTCCAAATCAAATCTAAAATAAATTAAACACCGTAAAAGTGTTTTATCCCAAGCAAAATATAAAATAAATTAAAACAATACAAAAGTGAAAAATAATATAATATATTATTTGTCCAAGTATAATAATTTCAACTTCACACAAATTAAATAAATTCGTTTAGGATTAAGTAATTAATGCCTTTGAAAAAAAGAATAACTTAGTTTAGTTAGATAAAATTATTTTTATGTTTATTAAATTATTTTTAATTCGTAAACGGGTCATATCAGGTCACCACGGGTTGACCCGAAATCGACCGGTTTTCTTTTCGGGTTCATCGGGTCCAACCCGATTCTGACCCGAATTCCCGAAACCTCAACCCAAACCCATTAATTTCGTGTTAGGTTCGTGTCGTGTTTTCAGGTCGTGTCGAAAATTGCCACCCCTAGTTGCGGTGATACATTTGCGCCGACAAATTTGAGCGACGATCCGGGCTTTGATCGAGCCGTACCGTTCCTGATTTGTCTCGCGCCTTCAGATCCTCCTTCACGCTTCGACAAGAAGCAAAATATTAAGCAATCGTTCCGACGGAGCTAAATTACTACAGGATAAAGAACGAATAGGAAATTTGGATTTCGAAACAAAAAAGAGAGGGGTGCAACACGAGGACTTCCCAGGGGGTCACCCATCCTAGTACTACTCTCGCCCAAGCACGCTTAACTTCGGAGTTCTGATGGGATCCGGTGCATTAGTGCTGGTATGATCGCACCCGCCATGTTCCTTTCGCTTTATTCTTTTAAACTACCCCGTCCTGCGAAGCAGTGTGGCTTTTCTAGACCGAAATTCATTTTAAGCGTCAATTCAAGCATTTTCCTCTTATCCTTTTATTTATTTACTTTATATTTTTTTTTGTTATTGATTTGCACCCTGTTTTTTTCCCTCATCCCGCAACTCTAAATTATCATGAAATCAATCCTTCACGCTTGCAGTTAGGGGTGGCAATTCGGGTCCAAATCAGGTTGGCGGGTCGGGTTCGGGTCAACAGACCCGCCAGAAAATCTGTTGACCCGAACCCCGACCCGCCAACCCGTGACGGGTCAGGTATGCTGACCCGAACCCGAAAATTTCAGGTTTACGGGGCGGCGGGTCGACCAGAAATGACCCGAAACTTAATTTTAATTTATTAATTTATCACTGTAATTTCTAATAAAATCAATTTCTCACAAAACTAATTACATAATCAAGTAATAAAAATTTAAATAAATGATTCCAAATCAAATCTAAAAAATTAAACACCGTAAAAGTGTTTTATCCCAAGCAAAATATAAAATAAATTAAAACAATACAAAAGTGAAAAATAATATAATATATTATTTGTCCAAGTATAATAATTTCAACTTCACACAAATTAAATAAATTCGTTTAGGATTAAGTAATTAATGCCTTTGAAAAAAAGAATAACTTAGTTTAGTTAGATAAAATTATTTTTATGTTTATTAAATTATTTTTAATTCGTAAACGGGTCATATCGGGTCATATCAGGTCACCACGGGTTGACCCGAAATCGACCGGTTTTCTTTTCGGGTTCATCGGGTCCAACCCGATTCTGACCCGAATTCCCGAAACCTCAACCCAAACCCATTAATTTCGTGTTAGGTTCGTGTCGTGTTTTCAGGTCGTGTCGAAAATTGCCACCCCTAGTTGCGGTGATACATTTGCGCCGACAAATTTGAGCGACGATCCGGGCTTTGATCGAGCCGTACCGTTCCTGATTTGTCTCGCGCCTTCAGATCCTCCTTCACGCTTCGACAAGAAGCAAAATATTAAGCAATCGTTCCGACGGAGCTAAATTACTACAGGATAAAGAACGAATAGGAAATTTGGATTTCGAAACAAAAAAGAGAGGGGTGCAACACGAGGACTTCCCAGGGGGTCACCCATCCTAGTACTACTCTCGCCCAAGCACGCTTAACTTCGGAGTTCTGATGGGATCCGGTGCATTAGTGCTGGTATGATCGCACCCGCCATGTTCCTTTCGCTTTATTCTTTTAAACTACCCCGTCCTGCGAAGCAGTGTGGCTTTTCTAGACCGAAATTCATTTTAAGCGTCAATTCAAGCATTTTCCTCTTATCCTTTTATTTATTTACTTTATATTTTTTTTTGTTATTGATTTGCACCCTGTTTTTTTCCCTCATCCCGCAACTCTAAATTATCATGAAATCAATCCTTCACGCTTGCAGTTAGGGGTGGCAATTCGGGTCCAAATCAGGTTGGCGGGTCGGGTTCGGGTCAACAGACCCGCCAGAAAATCTGTTGACCCGAACCCCGACCCGCCAACCCGTGACGGGTCAGGTATGCTGACCCGAACCCGAAAATTTCAGGTTTACGGGGCGGCGGGTCGACCCGAAATGACCCGAAACTTAATTTTAATTTATTAATTTATCACTGTAATTTCTAATAAAATCAATTTCTCACAAAACTAATTACATAATCAAGTAATAAAAATTTAAATAAATGATTCCAAATCAAATCTAAAATAAATTAAACACCGTAAAAGTGTTTTATCCCAAGCAAAATATAAAATAAATTAAAACAATACAAAAGTGAAAAATAATATAATATATTATTTGTCCAAGTATAATAATTTCAACTTCACACAAATTAAATAAATTCGTTTAGGATTAAGTAATTAATGCCTTTGAAAAAAAGAATAACTTAGTTTAGTTAGATAAAATTATTTTTATGTTTATTAAATTATTTTTAATTCGTAAACGGGTCATATCGGGTCATATCAGGTCACCACGGGTTGACCCGAAATCGACCGGTTTTCTTTTCGGGTTCATCGGGTCCAACCCGATTCTGACCCGAATTCCCGAAACCTCAACCCAAACCCATTAATTTCGTTTTAGGTTCGTGTCGTGTTTTCAGGTCGTGTCGAAAATTGCCACCCCTAGTTGCGGTGATACATTTGCGCCGACAAATTTGAGCGACGATCCGGGCTTTGATCGAGCCGTACCGTTCCTGATTTGTCTCGCGCCTTCAGATCCTCCTTCACGCTTCGACAAGAAGCAAAATATTAAGCAATCGTTCCGACGGAGCTAAATTACTACAGGATAAAGAACGAATAGGAAATTTGGATTTCGAAACAAAAAAGAGAGGGGTGCAACACGAGGACTTCCCAGGGGGTCACCCATCCTAGTACTACTCTCGCCCAAGCACGCTTAACTTCGGAGTTCTGATGGGATCCGGTGCATTAGTGCTGGTATGATCGCACCCGCCATGTTCCTTTCGCTTTATTCTTTTAAACTACCCCGTCCTGCGAAGCAGTGTGGCTTTTCTAGACCGAAATTCATTTTAAGCGTCAATTCAAGCATTTTCCTCTTATCCTTTTATTTATTTACTTTATATATTTTTTTGTTATTGATTTGCACCCTGTTTTTTTCCCTCATCCCGCAACTCTAAATTATCATGAAATCAATCCTTCACGCTTGCAGTTAGGGGTGGCAATTCGGGTCCAAATCAGGTTGGCGGGTCGGGTTCGGGTCAACAGACCCGCCAGAAAATCTGTTGACCCGAACCCCGACCCGCCAACCCGTGACGGGTCAGGTATGCTGACCCGAACCCGAAAATTTCAGGTTTACGGGGCGGCGGGTCGACCCGAAATGACCCGAAACTTAATTTTAATTTATTAATTTATCACTGTAATTTCTAATAAAATCAATTTCTCACAAAACTAATTACATAATCAAGTAATAAAAATTTAAATAAATGATTCCAAATCAAATCTAAAAAATTAAACACCGTAAAAGTGTTTTATCCCAAGCAAAATATAAAATAAATTAAAACAATACAAAAGTGAAAAATAATATAATATATTATTTGTCCAAGTATAATAATTTCAACTTCACACAAATTAAATAAATTCGTTTAGGATTAAGTAATTAATGCCTTTGAAAAAAAGAATAACTTAGTTTAGTTAGATAAAATTATTTTTATGTTTATTAAATTATTTTTAATTCGTAAACGGGTCATATCAGGTCACCACGGGTTGACCCGAAATCGACCGGTTTTCTTTTCGGGTTCATCGGGTCCAACCCGATTCTGACCCGAATTCCCGAAACCTCAACCCAAACCCATTAATTTCGTGTTAGGTTCGTGTCGTGTTTTCAGGTCGTGTCGAAAATTGCCACCCCTAGTTGCGGTGATACATTTGCGCCGACAAATTTGAGCGACGATCCGGGCTTTGATCGAGCCGTACCGTTCCTGATTTGTCTCGCGCCTTCAGATCCTCCTTCACGCTTCGACAAGAAGCAAAATATTAAGCAATCGTTCCGACGGAGCTAAATTACTACAGGATAAAGAACGAATAGGAAATTTGGATTTCGAAACAAAAAAGAGAGGGGTGCAACACGAGGACTTCCCAGGGGGTCACCCATCCTAGTACTACTCTCGCCCAAGCACGCTTAACTTCGGAGTTCTGATGGGATCCGGTGCATTAGTGCTGGTATGATCGCACCCGCCATGTTCCTTTCGCTTTATTCTTTTAAACTACCCCGTCCTGCGAAGCAGTGTGGCTTTTCTAGACCGAAATTCATTTTAAGCGTCAATTCAAGCATTTTCCTCTTATCCTTTTATTTATTTACTTTATATTTTTTTTTGTTATTGATTTGCACCCTGTTTTTTTCCCTCATCCCGCAACTCTAAATTATCATGAAATCAATCCTTCACGCTTGCAGTTAGGGGTGGCAATTCGGGTCCAAATCAGGTTGGCGGGTCGGGTTCGGGTCAACAGACCCGCCAGAAAATCTGTTGACCCGAACCCCGACCCGCCAACCCGTGACGGGTCAGGTATGCTGACCCGAACCCGAAAATTTCAGGTTTACGGGGCGGCGGGTCGACCCGAAATGACCCGAAACTTAATTTTAATTTATTAATTTATCACTGTAATTTCTAATAAAATCAATTTCTCACAAAACTAATTACATAATCAAGTAATAAAAATTTAAATAAATGATTCCAAATCAAATCTAAAATAAATTAAACACCGTAAAAGTGTTTTATCCCAAGCAAAATATAAAATAAATTAAAACAATACAAAAGTGAAAAATAATATAATATATTATTTGTCCAAGTATAATAATTTCAACTTCACACAAATTAAATAAATTCGTTTAGGATTAAGTAATTAATGCCTTTGAAAAAAAGAATAACTTAGTTTAGTTAGATAAAATTATTTTTATGTTTATTAAATTATTTTTAATTCGTAAACGGGTCATATCGGGTCATATCAGGTCACCACGGGTTGACCCGAAATCGACCGGTTTTCTTTTCGGGTTCATCGGGTCCAACCCGATTCTGACCCGAATTCCCGAAACCTCAACCCAAACCCATTAATTTCGTTTTAGGTTCGTGTCGTGTTTTCAGGTCGTGTCGAAAATTGCCACCCCTAGTTGCGGTGATACATTTGCGCCGACAAATTTGAGCGACGATCCGGGCTTTGATCGAGCCGTACCGTTCCTGATTTGTCTCGCGCCTTCAGATCCTCCTTCACGCTTCGACAAGAAGCAAAATATTAAGCAATCGTTCCGACGGAGCTAAATTACTACAGGATAAAGAACGAATAGGAAATTTGGATTTCGAAACAAAAAAGAGAGGGGTGCAACACGAGGACTTCCCAGGGGGTCACCCATCCTAGTACTACTCTCGCCCAAGCACGCTTAACTTCGGAGTTCTGATGGGATCCGGTGCATTAGTGCTGGTATGATCGCACCCGCCATGTTCCTTTCGCTTTATTCTTTTAAACTACCCCGTCCTGCGAAGCAGTGTGGCTTTTCTAGACCGAAATTCATTTTAAGCGTCAATTCAAGCATTTTCCTCTTATCCTTTTATTTATTTACTTTATATTTTTTTTTGTTATTGATTTGCACCCTGTTTTTTTCCCTCATCCCGCAACTCTAAATTATCATGAAATCAATCCTTCACGCTTGCAGTTAGGGGTGGCAATTCGGGTCCAAATCAGGTTGGCGGGTCGGGTTCGGGTCAACAGACCCGCCAGAAAATCTGTTGACCCGAACCCCGACCCGCCAACCCGTGACGGGTCAGGTATGCTGACCCGAACCCGAAAATTTCAGGTTTACGGGGCGGCGGGTCGACCCGAAATGACCCGAAACTTAATTTTAATTTATTAATTTATCACTGTAATTTCTAATAAAATCAATTTCTCACAAAACTAATTACATAATCAAGTAATAAAAATTTAAATAAATGATTCCAAATCAAATCTAAAATAAATTAAACACCGTAAAAGTGTTTTATCCCAAGCAAAATATAAAATAAATTAAAACAATACAAAAGTGAAAAATAATATAATATATTATTTGTCCAAGTATAATAATTTCAACTTCACACAAATTAAATAAATTCGTTTAGGATTAAGTAATTAATGCCTTTGAAAAAAAGAATAACTTAGTTTAGTTAGATAAAATTATTTTTATGTTTATTAAATTATTTTTAATTCGTAAACGGGTCATATCAGGTCACCACGGGTTGACCCGAAATCGACCGGTTTTCTTTTCGGGTTCATCGGGTCCAACCCGATTCTGACCCGAATTCCCGAAACCTCAACCCAAACCCATTAATTTCGTGTTAGGTTCGTGTCGTGTTTTCAGGTCGTGTCGAAAATTGCCACCCCTAGTTGCGGTGATACATTTGCGCCGACAAATTTGAGCGACGATCCGGGCTTTGATCGAGCCGTACCGTTCCTGATTTGTCTCGCGCCTTCAGATCCTCCTTCACGCTTCGACAAGAAGCAAAATATTAAGCAATCGTTCCGACGGAGCTAAATTACTACAGGATAAAGAACGAATAGGAAATTTGGATTTCGAAACAAAAAAGAGAGGGGTGCAACACGAGGACTTCCCAGGGGGTCACCCATCCTAGTACTACTCTCGCCCAAGCACGCTTAACTTCGGAGTTCTGATGGGATCCGGTGCATTAGTGCTGGTATGATCGCACCCGCCATGTTCCTTTCGCTTTATTCTTTTAAACTACCCCGTCCTGCGAAGCAGTGTGGCTTTTCTAGACCGAAATTCATTTTAAGCGTCAATTCAAGCATTTTCCTCTTATCCTTTTATTTATTTACTTTATATATTTTTTTGTTATTGATTTGCACCCTGTTTTTTTCCCTCATCCCGCAACTCTAAATTATCATGAAATCAATCCTTCACGCTTGCAGTTAGGGGTGGCAATTCGGGTCCAAATCAGGTTGGCGGGTCGGGTTCGGGTCAACAGACCCGCCAGAAAATCTGTTGACCCGAACCCCGACCCGCCAACCCGTGACGGGTCAGGTATGCTGACCCGAACCCGAAAATTTCAGGTTTACGGGGCGGCGGGTCGACCCGAAATGACCCGAAACTTAATTTTAATTTATTAATTTATCACTGTAATTTCTAATAAAATCAATTTCTCACAAAACTAATTACATAATCAAGTAATAAAAATTTAAATAAATGATTCCAAATCAAATCTAAAAAATTAAACACCGTAAAAGTGTTTTATCCCAAGCAAAATATAAAATAAATTAAAACAATACAAAAGTGAAAAATAATATAATATATTATTTGTCCAAGTATAATAATTTCAACTTCACACAAATTAAATAAATTCGTTTAGGATTAAGTAATTAATGCCTTTGAAAAAAAGAATAACTTAGTTTAGTTAGATAAAATTATTTTTATGTTTATTAAATTATTTTTAATTCGTAAACGGGTCATATCAGGTCACCACGGGTTGACCCGAAATCGACCGGTTTTCTTTTCGGGTTCATCGGGTCCAACCCGATTCTGACCCGAATTCCCGAAACCTCAACCCAAACCCATTAATTTCGTGTTAGGTTCGTGTCGTGTTTTCAGGTCGTGTCGAAAATTGCCACCCCTAGTTGCGGTGATACATTTGCGCCGACAAATTTGAGCGACGATCCGGGCTTTGATCGAGCCGTACCGTTCCTGATTTGTCTCGCGCCTTCAGATCCTCCTTCACGCTTCGACAAGAAGCAAAATATTAAGCAATCGTTCCGACGGAGCTAAATTACTACAGGATAAAGAACGAATAGGAAATTTGGATTTCGAAACAAAAAAGAGAGGGGTGCAACACGAGGACTTCCCAGGGGGTCACCCATCCTAGTACTACTCTCGCCCAAGCACGCTTAACTTCGGAGTTCTGATGGGATCCGGTGCATTAGTGCTGGTATGATCGCACCCGCCATGTTCCTTTCGCTTTATTCTTTTAAACTACCCCGTCCTGCGAAGCAGTGTGGCTTTTCTAGACCGAAATTCATTTTAAGCGTCAATTCAAGCATTTTCCTCTTATCCTTTTATTTATTTACTTTATATATTTTTTTGTTATTGATTTGCACCCTGTTTTTTTCCCTCATCCCGCAACTCTAAATTATCATGAAATCAATCCTTCACGCTTGCAGTTAGGGGTGGCAATTCGGGTCCAAATCAGGTTGGCGGGTCGGGTTCGGGTCAACAGACCCGCCAGAAAATCTGTTGACCCGAACCCCGACCCGCCAACCCGTGACGGGTCAGGTATGCTGACCCGAACCCGAAAATTTCAGGTTTACGGGGCGGCGGGTCGACCCGAAATGACCCGAAACTTAATTTTAATTTATTAATTTATCACTGTAATTTCTAATAAAATCAATTTCTCACAAAACTAATTACATAATCAAGTAATAAAAATTTAAATAAATGATTCCAAATCAAATCTAAAATAAATTAAACACCGTAAAAGTGTTTTATCCCAAGCAAAATATAAAATAAATTAAAACAATACAAAAGTGAAAAATAATATAATATATTATTTGTCCAAGTATAATAATTTCAACTTCACACAAATTAAATAAATTCGTTTAGGATTAAGTAATTAATGCCTTTGAAAAAAAGAATAACTTAGTTTAGTTAGATAAAATTATTTTTATGTTTATTAAATTATTTTTAATTCGTAAACGGGTCATATCGGGTCATATCAGGTCACCACGGGTTGACCCGAAATCGACCGGTTTTCTTTTCGGGTTCATCGGGTCCAACCCGATTCTGACCCGAATTCCCGAAACCTCAACCCAAACCCATTAATTTCGTGTTAGGTTCGTGTCGTGTTTTCAGGTCGTGTCGAAAATTGCCACCCCTAGTTGCGGTGATACATTTGCGCCGACAAATTTGAGCGACGATCCGGGCTTTGATCGAGCCGTACCGTTCCTGATTTGTCTCGCGCCTTCAGATCCTCCTTCACGCTTCGACAAGAAGCAAAATATTAAGCAATCGTTCCGACGGAGCTAAATTACTACAGGATAAAGAACGAATAGGAAATTTGGATTTCGAAACAAAAAAGAGAGGGGTGCAACACGAGGACTTCCCAGGGGGTCACCCATCCTAGTACTACTCTCGCCCAAGCACGCTTAACTTCGGAGTTCTGATGGGATCCGGTGCATTAGTGCTGGTATGATCGCACCCGCCATGTTCCTTTCGCTTTATTCTTTTAAACTACCCCGTCCTGCGAAGCAGTGTGGCTTTTCTAGACCGAAATTCATTTTAAGCGTCAATTCAAGCATTTTCCTCTTATCCTTTTATTTATTTACTTTATATTTTTTTTTGTTATTGATTTGCACCCTGTTTTTTTCCCTCATCCCGCAACTCTAAATTATCATGAAATCAATCCTTCACGCTTGCAGTTAGGGGTGGCAATTCGGGTCCAAATCAGGTTGGCGGGTCGGGTTCGGGTCAACAGACCCGCCAGAAAATCTGTTGACCCGAACCCCGACCCGCCAACCCGTGACGGGTCAGGTATGCTGACCCGAACCCGAAAATTTCAGGTTTACGGGGCGGCGGGTCGACCCGAAATGACCCGAAACTTAATTTTAATTTATTAATTTATCACTGTAATTTCTAATAAAATCAATTTCTCACAAAACTAATTACATAATCAAGTAATAAAAATTTAAATAAATGATTCCAAATCAAATCTAAAATAAATTAAACACCGTAAAAGTGTTTTATCCCAAGCAAAATATAAAATAAATTAAAACAATACAAAAGTGAAAAATAATATAATATATTATTTGTCCAAGTATAATAATTTCAACTTCACACAAATTAAATAAATTCGTTTAGGATTAAGTAATTAATGCCTTTGAAAAAAAGAATAACTTAGTTTAGTTAGATAAAATTATTTTTATGTTTATTAAATTATTTTTAATTCGTAAACGGGTCATATCGGGTCATATCAGGTCACCACGGGTTGACCCGAAATCGACCGGTTTTCTTTTCGGGTTCATCGGGTCCAACCCGATTCTGACCCGAATTCCCGAAACCTCAACCCAAACCCATTAATTTCGTGTTAGGTTCGTGTCGTGTTTTCAGGTCGTGTCGAAAATTGCCACCCCTAGTTGCGGTGATACATTTGCGCCGACAAATTTGAGCGACGATCCGGGCTTTGATCGAGCCGTACCGTTCCTGATTTGTCTCGCGCCTTCAGATCCTCCTTCACGCTTCGACAAGAAGCAAAATATTAAGCAATCGTTCCGACGGAGCTAAATTACTACAGGATAAAGAACGAATAGGAAATTTGGATTTCGAAACAAAAAAGAGAGGGGTGCAACACGAGGACTTCCCAGGGGGTCACCCATCCTAGTACTACTCTCGCCCAAGCACGCTTAACTTCGGAGTTCTGATGGGATCCGGTGCATTAGTGCTGGTATGATCGCACCCGCCATGTTCCTTTCGCTTTATTCTTTTAAACTACCCCGTCCTGCGAAGCAGTGTGGCTTTTCTAGACCGAAATTCATTTTAAGCGTCAATTCAAGCATTTTCCTCTTATCCTTTTATTTATTTACTTTATATTTTTTTTTGTTATTGATTTGCACCCTGTTTTTTTCCCTCATCCCGCAACTCTAAATTATCATGAAATCAATCCTTCACGCTTGCAGTTAGGGGTGGCAATTCGGGTCCAAATCAGGTTGGCGGGTCGGGTTCGGGTCAACAGACCCGCCAGAAAATCTGTTGACCCGAACCCCGACCCGCCAACTCGTGACGGGTCAGGTATGCTGACCCGAACCCGAAAATTTCAGGTTTACGGGGCGGCGGGTCGACCCGAAATGACCCGAAACTTAATTTTAATTTATTAATTTATCACTGTAATTTCTAATAAAATCAATTTCTCACAAAACTAATTACATAATCAAGTAATAAAAATTTAAATAAATGATTCCAAATCAAATCTAAAATAAATTAAACACCGTAAAAGTGTTTTATCCCAAGCAAAATATAAAATAAATTAAAACAATACAAAAGTGAAAAATAATATAATATATTATTTGTCCAAGTATAATAATTTCAACTTCACACAAATTAAATAAATTCGTTTAGGATTAAGTAATTAATGCCTTTGAAAAAAAGAATAACTTAGTTTAGTTAGATAAATTTATTTTTATGTTTATTAAATTATTTTTAATTCGTAAACGGGTCATATCAGGTCACCACGGGTTGACCCGAAATCGACCGGTTTTCTTTTCGGGTTCATCGGGTCCAACCCGATTCTGACCCGAATTCCCGAAACCTCAACCCAAACCCATTAATTTCGTGTTAGGTTCGTGTCGTGTTTTCAGGTCGTGTCGAAAATTGCCACCCCTAGTTGCGGTGATACATTTGCGCCGACAAATTTGAGCGACGATCCGGGCTTTGATCGAGCCGTACCGTTCCTGATTTGTCTCGCGCCTTCAGATCCTCCTTCACGCTTCGACAAGAAGCAAAATATTAAGCAATCGTTCCGACGGAGCTAAATTACTACAGGATAAAGAACGAATAGGAAATTTGGATTTCGAAACAAAAAAGAGAGGGGTGCAACACGAGGACTTCCCAGGGGGTCACCCATCCTAGTACTACTCTCGCCCAAGCACGCTTAACTTCGGAGTTCTGATGGGATCCGGTGCATTAGTGCTGGTATGATCGCACCCGCCATGTTCCTTTCGCTTTATTCTTTTAAACTACCCCGTCCTGCGAAGCAGTGTGGCTTTTCTAGACCGAAATTCATTTTAAGCGTCAATTCAAGCATTTTCCTCTTATCCTTTTATTTATTTACTTTATATTTTTTTTTGTTATTGATTTGCACCCTGTTTTTTTCCCTCATCCCGCAACTCTAAATTATCATGAAATCAATCCTTCACGCTTGCAGTTAGGGGTGGCAATTCGGGTCCAAATCAGGTTGGCGGGTCGGGTTCGGGTCAACAGACCCGCCAGAAAATCTGTTGACCCGAACCCCGACCCGCCAACCCGTGACGGGTCAGGTATGCTGACCCGAACCCGAAAATTTCAGGTTTACGGGGCGGCGGGTCGACCCGAAATGACCCGAAACTTAATTTTAATTTATTAATTTATCACTGTAATTTCTAATAAAATCAATTTCTCACAAAACTAATTACATAATCAAGTAATAAAAATTTAAATAAATGATTCCAAATCAAATCTAAAATAAATTAAACACCGTAAAAGTGTTTTATCCCAAGCAAAATATAAAATAAATTAAAACAATACAAAAGTGAAAAATAATATAATATATTATTTGTCCAAGTATAATAATTTCAACTTCACACAAATTAAATAAATTCGTTTAGGATTAAGTAATTAATGCCTTTGAAAAAAAGAATAACTTAGTTTAGTTAGATAAAATTATTTTTATGTTTATTAAATTATTTTTAATTCGTAAACGGGTCATATCGGGTCATATCAGGTCACCACGGGTTGACCCGAAATCGACCGGTTTTCTTTTCGGGTTCATCGGGTCCAACCCGATTCTGACCCGAATTCCCGAAACCTCAACCCAAACCCATTAATTTCGTGTTAGGTTCGTGTCGTGTTTTCAGGTCGTGTCGAAAATTGCCACCCCTAGTTGCGGTGATACATTTGCGCCGACAAATTTGAGCGACGATCCGGGCTTTGATCGAGCCGTACCGTTCCTGATTTGTCTCGCGCCTTCAGATCCTCCTTCACGCTTCGACAAGAAGCAAAATATTAAGCAATCGTTCCGACGGAGCTAAATTACTACAGGATAAAGAACGAATAGGAAATTTGGATTTCGAAACAAAAAAGAGAGGGGTGCAACACGAGGACTTCCCAGGGGGTCACCCATCCTAGTACTACTCTCGCCCAAGCACGCTTAACTTCGGAGTTCTGATGGGATCCGGTGCATTAGTGCTGGTATGATCGCACCCGCCATGTTCCTTTCGCTTTATTCTTTTAAACTACCCCGTCCTGCGAAGCAGTGTGGCTTTTCTAGACCGAAATTCATTTTAAGCGTCAATTCAAGCATTTTCCTCTTATCCTTTTATTTATTTACTTTATATTTTTTTTTGTTATTGATTTGCACCCTGTTTTTTTCCCTCATCCCGCAACTCTAAATTATCATGAAATCAATCCTTCACGCTTGCAGTTAGGGGTGGCAATTCGGGTCCAAATCAGGTTGGCGGGTCGGGTTCGGGTCAACAGACCCGCCAGAAAATCTGTTGACCCGAACCCCGACCCGCCAACCCGTGACGGGTCAGGTATGCTGACCCGAACCCGAAAATTTCAGGTTTACGGGGCGGCGGGTCGACCCGAAATGACCCGAAACTTAATTTTAATTTATTAATTTATCACTGTAATTTCTAATAAAATCAATTTCTCACAAAACTAATTACATAATCAAGTAATAAAAATTTAAATAAATGATTCCAAATCAAATCTAAAATAAATTAAACACCGTAAAAGTGTTTTATCCCAAGCAAAATATAAAATAAATTAAAACAATACAAAAGTGAAAAATAATATAATATATTATTTGTCCAAGTATAATAATTTCAACTTCACACAAATTAAATAAATTCGTTTAGGATTAAGTAATTAATGCCTTTGAAAAAAAGAATAACTTAGTTTAGTTAGATAAAATTATTTTTATGTTTATTAAATTATTTTTAATTCGTAAACGGGTCATATCGGGTCATATCAGGTCACCACGGGTTGACCCGAAATCGACCGGTTTTCTTTTCGGGTTCATCGGGTCCAACCCGATTCTGACCCGAATTCCCGAAACCTCAACCCAAACCCATTAATTTCGTGTTAGGTTCGTGTCGTGTTTTCAGGTCGTGTCGAAAATTGCCACCCCTAGTTGCGGTGATACATTTGCGCCGACAAATTTGAGCGACGATCCGGGCTTTGATCGAGCCGTACCGTTCCTGATTTGTCTCGCGCCTTCAGATCCTCCTTCACGCTTCGACAAGAAGCAAAATATTAAGCAATCGTTCCGACGGAGCTAAATTACTACAGGATAAAGAACGAATAGGAAATTTGGATTTCGAAACAAAAAAGAGAGGGGTGCAACACGAGGAATTCCCAGGGGGTCACCCATCCTAGTACTACTCTCGCCCAAGCACGCTTAACTTCGGAGTTCTGATGGGATCCGGTGCATTAGTGCTGGTATGATCGCACCCGCCATGTTCCTTTCGCTTTATTCTTTTAAACTACCCCGTCCTGCGAAGCAGTGTGGCTTTTCTAGACCGAAATTCATTTTAAGCGTCAATTCAAGCATTTTCCTCTTATCCTTTTATTTATTTACTTTATATTTTTTTTTGTTATTGATTTGCACCCTGTTTTTTTCCCTCATCCCGCAACTCTAAATTATCATGAAATCAATCCTTCACGCTTGCAGTTAGGGGTGGCAATTCGGGTCCAAATCAGGTTGGCGGGTCGGGTTCGGGTCAACAGACCCGCCAGAAAATCTGTTGACCCGAACCCCGACCCGCCAACCCGTGACGGGTCAGGTATGCTGACCCGAACCCGAAAATTTCAGGTTTACGGGGCGGCGGGTCGACCCGAAATGACCCGAAACTTAATTTTAATTTATTAATTTATCACTGTAATTTCTAATAAAATCAATTTCTCACAAAACTAATTACATAATCAAGTAATAAAAATTTAAATAAATGATTCCAAATCAAATCTAAAATAAATTAAACACCGTAAAAGTGTTTTATCCCAAGCAAAATATAAAATAAATTAAAACAATACAAAAGTGAAAAATAATATAATATATTATTTGTCCAAGTATAATAATTTCAACTTCACACAAATTAAATAAATTCGTTTAGGATTAAGTAATTAATGCCTTTGAAAAAAAGAATAACTTAGTTTAGTTAGATAAAATTATTTTTATGTTTATTAAATTATTTTTAATTCGTAAACGGGTCATATCAGGTCACCACGGGTTGACCCGAAATCGACCGGTTTTCTTTTCGGGTTCATCGGGTCCAACCCGATTCTGACCCGAATTCCCGAAACCTCAACCCAAACCCATTAATTTCGTGTTAGGTTCGTGTCGTGTTTTCAGGTCGTGTCGAAAATTGCCACCCCTAGTTGCGGTGATACATTTGCGCCGACAAATTTGAGCGACGATCCGGGCTTTGATCGAGCCGTACCGTTCCTGATTTGTCTCGCGCCTTCAGATCCTCCTTCACGCTTCGACAAGAAGCAAAATATTAAGCAATCGTTCCGACGGAGCTAAATTACTACAGGATAAAGAACGAATAGGAAATTTGGATTTCGAAACAAAAAAGAGAGGGGTGCAACACGAGGACTTCCCAGGGGGTCACCCATCCTAGTACTACTCTCGCCCAAGCACGCTTAACTTCGGAGTTCTGATGGGATCCGGTGCATTAGTGCTGGTATGATCGCACCCGCCATGTTCCTTTCGCTTTATTCTTTTAAACTACCCCGTCCTGCGAAGCAGTGTGGCTTTTCTAGACCGAAATTCATTTTAAGCGTCAATTCAAGCATTTTCCTCTTATCCTTTTATTTATTTACTTTATATATTTTTTTGTTATTGATTTGCACCCTGTTTTTTTCCCTCATCCCGCAACTCTAAATTATCATGAAATCAATCCTTCACGCTTGCAGTTAGGGGTGGCAATTCGGGTCCAAATCAGGTTGGCGGGTCGGGTTCGGGTCAACAGACCCGCCAGAAAATCTGTTGACCCGAACCCCGACCCGCCAACCCGTGACGGGTCAGGTATGCTGACCCGAACCCGAAAATTTCAGGTTTACGGGGCGGCGGGTCGACCAGAAATGACCCGAAACTTAATTTTAATTTATTAATTTATCACTGTAATTTCTAATAAAATCAATTTCTCACAAAACTAATTACATAATCAAGTAATAAAAATTTAAATAAATGATTCCAAATCAAATCTAAAATAAATTAAACACCGTAAAAGTGTTTTATCCCAAGCAAAATATAAAATAAATTAAAACAATACAAAAGTGAAAAATAATATAATATATTATTTGTCCAAGTATAATAATTTCAACTTCACACAAATTAAATAAATTCGTTTAGGATTAAGTAATTAATGCCTTTGAAAAAAAGAATAACTTAGTTTAGTTAGATAAATTTATTTTTATGTTTATTAAATTATTTTTAATTCGTAAACGGGTCATATCGGGTCATATCAGGTCACCACGGGTTGACCCGAAATCGACCGGTTTTCTTTTCGGGTTCATCGGGTCCAACCCGATTCTGACCCGAATTCCCGAAACCTCAACCCAAACCCATTAATTTCGTGTTAGGTTCGTGTCGTGTTTTCAGGTCGTGTCGAAAATTGCCACCCCTAGTTGCGGTGATACATTTGCGCCGACAAATTTGAGCGACGATCCGGGCTTTGATCGAGCCGTACCGTTCCTGATTTGTCTCGCGCCTTCAGATCCTCCTTCACGCTTCGACAAGAAGCAAAATATTAAGCAATCGTTCCGACGGAGCTAAATTACTACAGGATAAAGAACGAATAGGAAATTTGGATTTCGAAACAAAAAAGAGAGGGGTGCAACACGAGGACTTCCCAGGGGGTCACCCATCCTAGTACTACTCTCGCCCAAGCACGCTTAACTTCGGAGTTCTGATGGGATCCGGTGCATTAGTGCTGGTATGATCGCACCCGCCATGTTCCTTTCGCTTTATTCTTTTAAACTACCCCGTCCTGCGAAGCAGTGTGGCTTTTCTAGACCGAAATTCATTTTAAGCGTCAATTCAAGCATTTTCCTCTTATCCTTTTATTTATTTACTTTATATTTTTTTTTGTTATTGATTTGCACCCTGTTTTTTTCCCTCATCCCGCAACTCTAAATTATCATGAAATCAATCCTTCACGCTTGCAGTTAGGGGTGGCAATTCGGGTCCAAATCAGGTTGGCGGGTCGGGTTCGGGTCAACAGACCCGCCAGAAAATCTGTTGACCCGAACCCCGACCCGCCAACCCGTGACGGGTCAGATATGCTGACCCGAACCCGAAAATTTCAGGTTTACGGGGCGGCGGGTCGACCCGAAATGACCCGAAACTTAATTTTAATTTATTAATTTATCACTGTAATTTCTAATAAAATCAATTTCTCACAAAACTAATTACATAATCAAGTAATAAAAATTTAAATAAATGATTCCAAATCAAATCTAAAATAAATTAAACACCGTAAAAGTGTTTTATCCCAAGCAAAATATAAAATAAATTAAAACAATACAAAAGTGAAAAATAATATAATATATTATTTGTCCAAGTATAATAATTTCAACTTCACACAAATTAAATAAATTCGTTTAGGATTAAGTAATTAATGCCTTTGAAAAAAAGAATAACTTAGTTTAGTTAGATAAAATTATTTTTATGTTTATTAAATTATTTTTAATTCGTAAACGGGTCATATCGGGTCATATCAGGTCACCACGGGTTGACCCGAAATCGACCGGTTTTCTTTTCGGGTTCATCGGGTCCAACCCGATTCTGACCCGAATTCCCGAAACCTCAACCCAAACCCATTAATTTCGTGTTAGGTTCGTGTCGTGTTTTCAGGTCGTGTCGAAAATTGCCACCCCTAGTTGCGGTGATACATTTGCGCCGACAAATTTGAGCGACGATCCGGGCTTTGATCGAGCCGTACCGTTCCTGATTTGTCTCGCGCCTTCAGATCCTCCTTCACGCTTCGACAAGAAGCAAAATATTAAGCAATCGTTCCGACGGAGCTAAATTACTACAGGATAAAGAACGAATAGGAAATTTGGATTTCGAAACAAAAAAGAGAGGGGTGCAACACGAGGACTTCCCAGGGGGTCACCCATCCTAGTACTACTCTCGCCCAAGCACGCTTAACTTCGGAGTTCTGATGGGATCCGGTGCATTAGTGCTGGTATGATCGCACCCGCCATGTTCCTTTCGCTTTATTCTTTTAAACTACCCCGTCCTGCGAAGCAGTGTGGCTTTTCTAGACCGAAATTCATTTTAAGCGTCAATTCAAGCATTTTCCTCTTATCCTTTTATTTATTTACTTTATATTTTTTTTTGTTATTGATTTGCACCCTGTTTTTTTCCCTCATCCCGCAACTCTAAATTATCATGAAATCAATCCTTCACGCTTGCAGTTAGGGGTGGCAATTCGGGTCCAAATCAGGTTGGCGGGTCGGGTTCGGGTCAACAGACCCGCCAGAAAATCTGTTGACCCGAACCCCGACCCGCCAACCCGTGACGGGTCAGGTATGCTGACCCGAACCCGAAAATTTCAGGTTTACGGGGCGGCGGGTCGACCCGAAATGACCCGAAACTTAATTTTAATTTATTAATTTATCACTGTAATTTCTAATAAAATCAATTTCTCACAAAACTAATTACATAATCAAGTAATAAAAATTTAAATAAATGATTCCAAATCAAATCTAAAATAAATTAAACACCGTAAAAGTGTTTTATCCCAAGCAAAATATAAAATAAATTAAAACAATACAAAAGTGAAAAATAATATAATATATTATTTGTCCAAGTATAATAATTTCAACTTCACACAAATTAAATAAATTCGTTTAGGATTAAGTAATTAATGCCTTTGAAAAAAAGAATAACTTAGTTTAGTTAGATAAAATTATTTTTATGTTTATTAAATTATTTTTAATTCGTAAACGGGTCATATCAGGTCACCACGGGTTGACCCGAAATCGACCGGTTTTCTTTTCGGGTTCATCGGGTCCAACCCGATTCTGACCCGAATTCCCGAAACCTCAACCCAAACCCATTAATTTCGTGTTAGGTTCGTGTCGTGTTTTCAGGTCGTGTCGAAAATTGCCACCCCTAGTTGCGGTGATACATTTGCGCCGACAAATTTGAGCGACGATCCGGGCTTTGATCGAGCCGTACCGTTCCTGATTTGTCTCGCGCCTTCAGATCCTCCTTCACGCTTCGACAAGAAGCAAAATATTAAGCAATCGTTCCGACGGAGCTAAATTACTACAGGATAAAGAACGAATAGGAAATTTGGATTTCGAAACAAAAAAGAGAGGGGTGCAACACGAGGACTTCCCAGGGGGTCACCCATCCTAGTACTACTCTCGCCCAAGCACGCTTAACTTCGGAGTTCTGATGGGATCCGGTGCATTAGTGCTGGTATGATCGCACCCGCCATGTTCCTTTCGCTTTATTCTTTTAAACTACCCCGTCCTGCGAAGCAGTGTGGCTTTTCTAGACCGAAATTCATTTTAAGCGTCAATTCAAGCATTTTCCTCTTATCCTTTTATTTATTTACTTTATATTTTTTTTTGTTATTGATTTGCACCCTGTTTTTTTCCCTCATCCCGCAACTCTAAATTATCATGAAATCAATCCTTCACGCTTGCAGTTAGGGGTGGCAATTCGGGTCCAAATCAGGTTGGCGGGTCGGGTTCGGGTCAACAGACCCGCCAGAAAATCTGTTGACCCGAACCCCGACCCGCCAACCCGTGACGGGTCAGGTATGCTGACCCGAACCCGAAAATTTCAGGTTTACGGGGCGGCGGGTCGACCCGAAATGACCCGAAACTTAATTTTAATTTATTAATTTATCACTGTAATTTCTAATAAAATCAATTTCTCACAAAACTAATTACATAATCAAGTAATAAAAATTTAAATAAATGATTCCAAATCAAATCTAAAAAATTAAACACCGTAAAAGTGTTTTATCCCAAGCAAAATATAAAATAAATTAAAACAATACAAAAGTGAAAAATAATATAATATATTATTTGTCCAAGTATAATAATTTCAACTTCACACAAATTAAATAAATTCGTTTAGGATTAAGTAATTAATGCCTTTGAAAAAAAGAATAACTTAGTTTAGTTAGATAAAATTATTTTTATGTTTATTAAATTATTTTTAATTCGTAAACGGGTCATATCGGGTCATATCAGGTCACCACGGGTTGACCCGAAATCGACCGGTTTTCTTTTCGGGTTCATCGGGTCCAACCCGATTCTGACCCGAATTCCCGAAACCTCAACCCAAACCCATTAATTTCGTGTTAGGTTCGTGTCGTGTTTTCAGGTCGTGTCGAAAATTGCCACCCCTAGTTGCGGTGATACATTTGCGCCGACAAATTTGAGCGACGATCCGGGCTTTGATCGAGCCGTACCGTTCCTGATTTGTCTCGCGCCTTCAGATCCTCCTTCACGCTTCGACAAGAAGCAAAATATTAAGCAATCGTTCCGACGGAGCTAAATTACTACAGGATAAAGAACGAATAGGAAATTTGGATTTCGAAACAAAAAAGAGAGGGGTGCAACACGAGGACTTCCCAGGGGGTCACCCATCCTAGTACTACTCTCGCCCAAGCACGCTTAACTTCGGAGTTCTGATGGGATCCGGTGCATTAGTGCTGGTATGATCGCACCCGCCATGTTCCTTTCGCTTTATTCTTTTAAACTACCCCGTCCTGCGAAGCAGTGTGGCTTTTCTAGACCGAAATTCATTTTAAGCGTCAATTCAAGCATTTTCCTCTTATCCTTTTATTTATTTACTTTATATTTTTTTTTGTTATTGATTTGCACCCTGTTTTTTTCCCTCATCCCGCAACTCTAAATTATCATGAAATCAATCCTTCACGCTTGCAGTTAGGGGTGGCAATTCGGGTCCAAATCAGGTTGGCGGGTCGGGTTCGGGTCAACAGACCCGCCAGAAAATCTGTTGACCCGAACCCCGACCCGCCAACCCGTGACGGGTCAGGTATGCTGACCCGAACCCGAAAATTTCAGGTTTACGGGGCGGCGGGTCGACCCGAAATGACCCGAAACTTAATTTTAATTTATTAATTTATCACTGTAATTTCTAATAAAATCAATTTCTCACAAAACTAATTACATAATCAAGTAATAAAAATTTAAATAAATGATTCCAAATCAAATCTAAAATAAATTAAACACCGTAAAAGTGTTTTATCCCAAGCAAAATATAAAATAAATTAAAACAATACAAAAGTGAAAAATAATATAATATATTATTTGTCCAAGTATAATAATTTCAAATTCACACAAATTAAATAAATTCGTTTAGGATTAAGTAATTAATGCCTTTGAAAAAAAGAATAACTTAGTTTAGTTAGATAAAATTATTTTTATGTTTATTAAATTATTTTTAATTCGTAAACGGGTCATATCGGGTCATATCAGGTCACCACGGGTTGACCCGAAATCGACCGGTTTTCTTTTCGGGTTCATCGGGTCCAACCCGATTCTGACCCGAATTCCCGAAACCTCAACCCAAACCCATTAATTTCGTGTTAGGTTCGTGTCGTGTTTTCAGGTCGTGTCGAAAATTGCCACCCCTAGTTGCGGTGATACATTTGCGCCGACAAATTTGAGCGACGATCCGGGCTTTGATCGAGCCGTACCGTTCCTGATTTGTCTCGCGCCTTCAGATCCTCCTTCACGCTTCGACAAGAAGCAAAATATTAAGCAATCGTTCCGACGGAGCTAAATTACTACAGGATAAAGAACGAATAGGAAATTTGGATTTCGAAACAAAAAAGAGAGGGGTGCAACACGAGGACTTCCCAGGGGGTCACCCATCCTAGTACTACTCTCGCCCAAGCACGCTTAACTTCGGAGTTCTGATGGGATCCGGTGCATTAGTGCTGGTATGATCGCACCCGCCATGTTCCTTTCGCTTTATTCTTTTAAACTACCCCGTCCTGCGAAGCAGTGTGGCTTTTCTAGACCGAAATTCATTTTAAGCGTCAATTCAAGCATTTTCCTCTTATCCTTTTATTTATTTACTTTATATTTTTTTTTGTTATTGATTTGCACCCTGTTTTTTTCCCTCATCCCGCAACTCTAAATTATCATGAAATCAATCCTTCACGCTTGCAGTTAGGGGTGGCAATTCGGGTCCAAATCAGGTTGGCGGGTCGGGTTCGGGTCAACAGATTAATTTGTGTGAAGTTGAAATTATTGTACTTGGACAAATAATATATTATATTATTTTTCACTTTTGTATTGTTTTAATTTATTTTATATTTTGCTTGGGATAAAACACTTTTACGGTGTTTAATTTATTTTAGATTTGATTTGGAATCATTTATTTAAATTTTTATTACTTGATTATGTAATTAGTTTTGTGAGAAATTGATTTTATTAGAAATTACAGTGATAAATTAATAAATTAAAATTAAGTTTCGGGTCATTTCGGGTCGACCCGCCGCCCCGTAAACCTGAAATTTTCGGGTTCGGGTCAGCATACCTGACCCGTCACGGGTTGGCGGGTCGGGGTTCGGGTCAACAGATTTTCTGGCGGGTCTGTTGACCCGAACCCGACCCGCCAACCTGATTTGGACCCGAATTGCCACCCCTAACTGCAAGCGTGAAGGATTGATTTCATGATAATTTAGAGTTGCGGGATGAGGGAAAAAAACAGGGTGCAAATCAATAACAAAAAAAAATATAAAGTAAATAAATAAAAGGATAAGAGGAAAATGCTTGAATTGACGCTTAAAATGAATTTCGGTCTAGAAAAGCCACACTGCTTCGCAGGACGGGGTAGTTTAAAAGAATAACGCGAAAGGAACATGGCGGGTGCGATCATACCAGCACTAATGCACCGGATCCCATCAGAACTCCGAAGTTAAGCGTGCTTGGGCGAGAGTAGTACTAGGATGGGTGACCCCCTGGGAAGTCCTCGTGTTGCACCCCTCTCTTTTTTGTTTCGAAATCCAAATTTCCTATTCGTTCTTTATCCTGTAGTAATTTAGCTCCGTCGGAACGATTGCTTAATATTTTGCTTCTTGTCGAAGCGTGAAGGAGGATCTGAAGGCGCGAGACAAATCAGGAACGGTACGGCTCGATCAAAGCCCGGATCGTCGCTCAAATTTGTCGGCGCAAATGCATCACCGCAACTAGGGGTGGCAATTTTCGACACGACACGAACCTAACACGAAATTAATGGGTTTGGGTTGAGGTTTCGGGAATTCGGGTCAGAATCGGGTTGGACCCGATGAACCCGAAAAGAAAACCGGTCGATTTCGGGTCAACCCGTGGTGACCTGATATGACCCGATATGACCCGTTTACGAATTAAAAATAATTTAATAAACATAAAAATAATTTTATCTAACTAAACTAAGTTATTCTTTTTTTCAAAGGCATTAATTACTTAATCCTAAACGAATTTATTTAATTTGTGTGAAGTTGAAATTATTGTACTTGGACAAATAATATATTATATTATTTTTCACTTTTGTATTGTTTTAATTTATTTTATATTTTGCTTGGGATAAAACACTTTTACGGTGTTTAATTTATTTTAGATTTGATTTGGAATCATTTATTTAAATTTTTATTACTTGATTATGTAATTAGTTTTGTGAGAAATTGATTTTATTAGAAATTACAGTGATAAATTAATAAATTAAAATTAAGTTTCGGGTCATTTCGGGTCGACCCGCCGCCCCGTAAACCTGAAATTTTCGGGTTCGGGTCAGCATACCTGACCCGTCACGGGTTGGCGGGTCGGGGTTCGGGTCAACAGATTTTCTGGCGGGTCTGTTGACCCGAACCCGACCCGCCAACCTGATTTGGACCCGAATTGCCACCCCTAACTGCAAGCGTGAAGGATTGATTTCATGATAATTTAGAGTTGCGGGATGAGGGAAAAAAACAGGGTGCAAATCAATAACAAAAAAAAATATAAAGTAAATAAATAAAAGGATAAGAGGAAAATGCTTGAATTGACGCTTAAAATGAATTTCGGTCTAGAAAAGCCACACTGCTTCGCAGGACGGGGTAGTTTAAAAGAATAACGCGAAAGGAACATGGCGGGTGCGATCATACCAGCACTAATGCACCGGATCCCATCAGAACTCCGAAGTTAAGCGTGCTTGGGCGAGAGTAGTACTAGGATGGGTGACCCCCTGGGAAGTCCTCGTGTTGCACCCCTCTCTTTTTTGTTTCGAAATCCAAATTTCCTATTCGTTCTTTATCCTGTAGTAATTTAGCTCCGTCGGAACGATTGCTTAATATTTTGCTTCTTGTCGAAGCGTGAAGGAGGATCTGAAGGCGCGAGACAAATCAGGAACGGTACGGCTCGATCAAAGCCCGGATCGTCGCTCAAATTTGTCGGCGCAAATGCATCACCGCAACTAGGGGTGGCAATTTTCGACACGACACGAACCTAACACGAAATTAATGGGTTTGGGTTGAGGTTTCGGGAATTCGGGTCAGAATCGGGTTGGACCCGATGAACCCGAAAAGAAAACCGGTCGATTTCGGGTCAACCCGTGGTGACCTGATATGACCCGATATGACCCGTTTACGAATTAAAAATAATTTAATAAACATAAAAATAATTTTATCTAACTAAACTAAGTTATTCTTTTTTTCAAAGGCATTAATTACTTAATCCTAAACGAATTTATTTAATTTGTGTGAAGTTGAAATTATTGTACTTGGACAAATAATATATTATATTATTTTTCACTTTTGTATTGTTTTAATTTATTTTATATTTTGCTTGGGATAAAACACTTTTACGGTGTTTAATTTATTTTAGATTTGATTTGGAATCATTTATTTAAATTTTTATTACTTGATTATGTAATTAGTTTTGTGAGAAATTGATTTTATTAGAAATTACAGTGATAAATTAATAAATTAAAATTAAGTTTCGGGTCATTTCGGGTCGACCCGCCGCCCCGTAAACCTGAAATTTTCGGGTTCGGGTCAGCATACCTGACCCGTCACGGGTTGGCGGGTCGGGGTTCGGGTCAACAGATTTTCTGGCGGGTCTGTTGACCCGAACCCGACCCGCCAACCTGATTTGGACCCGAATTGCCACCCCTAACTGCAAGCGTGAAGGATTGATTTCATGATAATTTAGAGTTGCGGGATGAGGGAAAAAAACAGGGTGCAAATCAATAACAAAAAAAAATATAAAGTAAATAAATAAAAGGATAAGAGGAAAATGCTTGAATTGACGCTTAAAATGAATTTCGGTCTAGAAAAGCCACACTGCTTCGCAGGACGGGGTAGTTTAAAAGAATAACGCGAAAGGAACATGGCGGGTGCGATCATACCAGCACTAATGCACCGGATCCCATCAGAACTCCGAAGTTAAGCGTGCTTGGGCGAGAGTAGTACTAGGATGGGTGACCCCCTGGGAAGTCCTCGTGTTGCACCCCTCTCTTTTTTGTTTCGAAATCCAAATTTCCTATTCGTTCTTTATCCTGTAGTAATTTAGCTCCGTCGGAACGATTGCTTAATATTTTGCTTCTTGTCGAAGCGTGAAGGAGGATCTGAAGGCGCGAGACAAATCAGGAACGGTACGGCTCGATCAAAGCCCGGATCGTCGCTCAAATTTGTCGGCGCAAATGCATCACCGCAACTAGGGGTGGCAATTTTCGACACGACACGAACCTAACACGAAATTAATGGGTTTGGGTTGAGGTTTCGGGAATTCGGGTCAGAATCGGGTTGGACCCGATGAACCCGAAAAGAAAACCGGTCGATTTCGGGTCAACCCGTGGTGACCTGATATGACCCGATATGACCCGTTTACGAATTAAAAATAATTTAATAAACATAAAAATAATTTTATCTAACTAAACTAAGTTATTCTTTTTTTCAAAGGCATTAATTACTTAATCCTAAACGAATTTATTTAATTTGTGTGAAGTTGAAATTATTGTACTTGGACAAATAATATATTATATTATTTTTCACTTTTGTATTGTTTTAATTTATTTTATATTTTGCTTGGGATAAAACACTTTTACGGTGTTTAATTTATTTTAGATTTGATTTGGAATCATTTATTTAAATTTTTATTACTTGATTATGTAATTAGTTTTGTGAGAAATTGATTTTATTAGAAATTACAGTGATAAATTAATAAATTAAAATTAAGTTTCGGGTCATTTCGGGTCGACCCGCCGCCCCGTAAACCTGAAATTTTCGGGTTCGGGTCAGCATACCTGACCCGTCACGGGTTGGCGGGTCGGGGTTCGGGTCAACAGATTTTCTGGCGGGTCTGTTGACCCGAACCCGACCCGCCAACCTGATTTGGACCCGAATTGCCACCCCTAACTGCAAGCGTGAAGGATTGATTTCATGATAATTTAGAGTTGCGGGATGAGGGAAAAAAACAGGGTGCAAATCAATAACAAAAAAAAATATAAAGTAAATAAATAAAAGGATAAGAGGAAAATGCTTGAATTGACGCTTAAAATGAATTTCGGTCTAGAAAAGCCACACTGCTTCGCAGGACGGGGTAGTTTAAAAGAATAACGCGAAAGGAACATGGCGGGTGCGATCATACCAGCACTAATGCACCGGATCCCATCAGAACTCCGAAGTTAAGCGTGCTTGGGCGAGAGTAGTACTAGGATGGGTGACCCCCTGGGAAGTCCTCGTGTTGCACCCCTCTCTTTTTTGTTTCGAAATCCAAATTTCCTATTCGTTCTTTATCCTGTAGTAATTTAGCTCCGTCGGAACGATTGCTTAATATTTTGCTTCTTGTCGAAGCGTGAAGGAGGATCTGAAGGCGCGAGACAAATCAGGAACGGTACGGCTCGATCAAAGCCCGGATCGTCGCTCAAATTTGTCGGCGCAAATGCATCACCGCAACTAGGGGTGGCAATTTTCGACACGACACGAACCTAACACGAAATTAATGGGTTTGGGTTGAGGTTTCGGGAATTCGGGTCAGAATCGGGTTGGACCCGATGAACCCGAAAAGAAAACCGGTCGATTTCGGGTCAACCCGTGGTGACCTGATATGACCCGATATGACCCGTTTACGAATTAAAAATAATTTAATAAACATAAAAATAATTTTATCTAACTAAACTAAGTTATTCTTTTTTTCAAAGGCATTAATTACTTAATCCTAAACGAATTTATTTAATTTGTGTGAAGTTGAAATTATTGTACTTGGACAAATAATATATTATATTATTTTTCACTTTTGTATTGTTTTAATTTATTTTATATTTTGCTTGGGATAAAACACTTTTACGGTGTTTAATTTATTTTAGATTTGATTTGGAATCATTTATTTAAATTTTTATTACTTGATTATGTAATTAGTTTTGTGAGAAATTGATTTTATTAGAAATTACAGTGATAAATTAATAAATTAAAATTAAGTTTCGGGTCATTTCGGGTCGACCCGCCGCCCCGTAAACCTGAAATTTTCGGGTTCGGGTCAGCATACCTGACCCGTCACGGGTTGGCGGGTCGGGGTTCGGGTCAACAGATTTTCTGGCGGGTCTGTTGACCCGAACCCGACCCGCCAACCTGATTTGGACCCGAATTGCCACCCCTAACTGCAAGCGTGAAGGATTGATTTCATGATAATTTAGAGTTGCGGGATGAGGGAAAAAAACAGGGTGCAAATCAATAACAAAAAAAAATATAAAGTAAATAAATAAAAGGATAAGAGGAAAATGCTTGAATTGACGCTTAAAATGAATTTCGGTCTAGAAAAGCCACACTGCTTCGCAGGACGGGGTAGTTTAAAAGAATAACGCGAAAGGAACATGGCGGGTGCGATCATACCAGCACTAATGCACCGGATCCCATCAGAACTCCGAAGTTAAGCGTGCTTGGGCGAGAGTAGTACTAGGATGGGTGACCCCCTGGGAAGTCCTCGTGTTGCACCCCTCTCTTTTTTGTTTCGAAATCCAAATTTCCTATTCGTTCTTTATCCTGTAGTAATTTAGCTCCGTCGGAACGATTGCTTAATATTTTGCTTCTTGTCGAAGCGTGAAGGAGGATCTGAAGGCGCGAGACAAATCAGGAACGGTACGGCTCGATCAAAGCCCGGATCGTCGCTCAAATTTGTCGGCGCAAATGCATCACCGCAACTAGGGGTGGCAATTTTCGACACGACACGAACCTAACACGAAATTAATGGGTTTGGGTTGAGGTTTCGGGAATTCGGGTCAGAATCGGGTTGGACCCGATGAACCCGAAAAGAAAACCGGTCGATTTCGGGTCAACCCGTGGTGACCTGATATGACCCGATATGACCCGTTTACGAATTAAAAATAATTTAATAAACATAAAAATAATTTTATCTAACTAAACTAAGTTATTCTTTTTTTCAAAGGCATTAATTACTTAATCCTAAACGAATTTATTTAATTTGTGTGAAGTTGAAATTATTGTACTTGGACAAATAATATATTATATTATTTTTCACTTTTGTATTGTTTTAATTTATTTTATATTTTGCTTGGGATAAAACACTTTTACGGTGTTTAATTTATTTTAGATTTGATTTGGAATCATTTATTTAAATTTTTATTACTTGATTATGTAATTAGTTTTGTGAGAAATTGATTTTATTAGAAATTACAGTGATAAATTAATAAATTAAAATTAAGTTTCGGGTCATTTCGGGTCGACCCGCCGCCCCGTAAACCTGAAATTTTCGGGTTCGGGTCAGCATACCTGACCCGTCACGGGTTGGCGGGTCGGGGTTCGGGTCAACAGATTTTCTGGCGGGTCTGTTGACCCGAACCCGACCCGCCAACCTGATTTGGACCCGAATTGCCACCCCTAACTGCAAGCGTGAAGGATTGATTTCATGATAATTTAGAGTTGCGGGATGAGGGAAAAAAACAGGGTGCAAATCAATAACAAAAAAAAATATAAAGTAAATAAATAAAAGGATAAGAGGAAAATGCTTGAATTGACGCTTAAAATGAATTTCGGTCTAGAAAAGCCACACTGCTTCGCAGGACGGGGTAGTTTAAAAGAATAACGCGAAAGGAACATGGCGGGTGCGATCATACCAGCACTAATGCACCGGATCCCATCAGAACTCCGAAGTTAAGCGTGCTTGGGCGAGAGTAGTACTAGGATGGGTGACCCCCTGGGAAGTCCTCGTGTTGCACCCCTCTCTTTTTTGTTTCGAAATCCAAATTTCCTATTCGTTCTTTATCCTGTAGTAATTTAGCTCCGTCGGAACGATTGCTTAATATTTTGCTTCTTGTCGAAGCGTGAAGGAGGATCTGAAGGCGCGAGACAAATCAGGAACGGTACGGCTCGATCAAAGCCCGGATCGTCGCTCAAATTTGTCGGCGCAAATGCATCACCGCAACTAGGGGTGGCAATTTTCGACACGACACGAACCTAACACGAAATTAATGGGTTTGGGTTGAGGTTTCGGGAATTCGGGTCAGAATCGGGTTGGACCCGATGAACCCGAAAAGAAAACCGGTCGATTTCGGGTCAACCCGTGGTGACCTGATATGACCCGATATGACCCGTTTACGAATTAAAAATAATTTAATAAACATAAAAATAATTTTATCTAACTAAACTAAGTTATTCTTTTTTTCAAAGGCATTAATTACTTAATCCTAAACGAATTTATTTAATTTGTGTGAAGTTGAAATTATTGTACTTGGACAAATAATATATTATATTATTTTTCACTTTTGTATTGTTTTAATTTATTTTATATTTTGCTTGGGATAAAACACTTTTACGGTGTTTAATTTATTTTAGATTTGATTTGGAATCATTTATTTAAATTTTTATTACTTGATTATGTAATTAGTTTTGTGAGAAATTGATTTTATTAGAAATTACAGTGATAAATTAATAAATTAAAATTAAGTTTCGGGTCATTTCGGGTCGACCCGCCGCCCCGTAAACCTGAAATTTTCGGGTTCGGGTCAGCATACCTGACCCGTCACGGGTTGGCGGGTCGGGGTTCGGGTCAACAGATTTTCTGGCGGGTCTGTTGACCCGAACCCGACCCGCCAACCTGATTTGGACCCGAATTGCCACCCCTAACTGCAAGCGTGAAGGATTGATTTCATGATAATTTAGAGTTGCGGGATGAGGGAAAAAAACAGGGTGCAAATCAATAACAAAAAAAAATATAAAGTAAATAAATAAAAGGATAAGAGGAAAATGCTTGAATTGACGCTTAAAATGAATTTCGGTCTAGAAAAGCCACACTGCTTCGCAGGACGGGGTAGTTTAAAAGAATAACGCGAAAGGAACATGGCGGGTGCGATCATACCAGCACTAATGCACCGGATCCCATCAGAACTCCGAAGTTAAGCGTGCTTGGGCGAGAGTAGTACTAGGATGGGTGACCCCCTGGGAAGTCCTCGTGTTGCACCCCTCTCTTTTTTGTTTCGAAATCCAAATTTCCTATTCGTTCTTTATCCTGTAGTAATTTAGCTCCGTCGGAACGATTGCTTAATATTTTGCTTCTTGTCGAAGCGTGAAGGAGGATCTGAAGGCGCGAGACAAATCAGGAACGGTACGGCTCGATCAAAGCCCGGATCGTCGCTCAAATTTGTCGGCGCAAATGCATCACCGCAACTAGGGGTGGCAATTTTCGACACGACACGAACCTAACACGAAATTAATGGGTTTGGGTTGAGGTTTCGGGAATTCGGGTCAGAATCGGGTTGGACCCGATGAACCCGAAAAGAAAACCGGTCGATTTCGGGTCAACCCGTGGTGACCTGATATGACCCGATATGACCCGTTTACGAATTAAAAATAATTTAATAAACATAAAAATAATTTTATCTAACTAAACTAAGTTATTCTTTTTTTCAAAGGCATTAATTACTTAATCCTAAACGAATTTATTTAATTTGTGTGAAGTTGAAATTATTGTACTTGGACAAATAATATATTATATTATTTTTCACTTTTGTATTGTTTTAATTTATTTTATATTTTGCTTGGGATAAAACACTTTTACGGTGTTTAATTTATTTTAGATTTGATTTGGAATCATTTATTTAAATTTTTATTACTTGATTATGTAATTAGTTTTGTGAGAAATTGATTTTATTAGAAATTACAGTGATAAATTAATAAATTAAAATTAAGTTTCGGGTCATTTCGGGTCGACCCGCCGCCCCGTAAACCTGAAATTTTCGGGTTCGGGTCAGCATACCTGACCCGTCACGGGTTGGCGGGTCGGGGTTCGGGTCAACAGATTTTCTGGCGGGTCTGTTGACCCGAACCCGACCCGCCAACCTGATTTGGACCCGAATTGCCACCCCTAACTGCAAGCGTGAAGGATTGATTTCATGATAATTTAGAGTTGCGGGATGAGGGAAAAAAACAGGGTGCAAATCAATAACAAAAAAAAATATAAAGTAAATAAATAAAAGGATAAGAGGAAAATGCTTGAATTGACGCTTAAAATGAATTTCGGTCTAGAAAAGCCACACTGCTTCGCAGGACGGGGTAGTTTAAAAGAATAACGCGAAAGGAACATGGCGGGTGCGATCATACCAGCACTAATGCACCGGATCCCATCAGAACTCCGAAGTTAAGCGTGCTTGGGCGAGAGTAGTACTAGGATGGGTGACCCCCTGGGAAGTCCTCGTGTTGCACCCCTCTCTTTTTTGTTTCGAAATCCAAATTTCCTATTCGTTCTTTATCCTGTAGTAATTTAGCTCCGTCGGAACGATTGCTTAATATTTTGCTTCTTGTCGAAGCGTGAAGGAGGATCTGAAGGCGCGAGACAAATCAGGAACGGTACGGCTCGATCAAAGCCCGGATCGTCGCTCAAATTTGTCGGCGCAAATGCATCACCGCAACTAGGGGTGGCAATTTTCGACACGACACGAACCTAACACGAAATTAATGGGTTTGGGTTGAGGTTTCGGGAATTCGGGTCAGAATCGGGTTGGACCCGATGAACCCGAAAAGAAAACCGGTCGATTTCGGGTCAACCCGTGGTGACCTGATATGACCCGATATGACCCGTTTACGAATTAAAAATAATTTAATAAACATAAAAATAATTTTATCTAACTAAACTAAGTTATTCTTTTTTTCAAAGGCATTAATTACTTAATCCTAAACGAATTTATTTAATTTGTGTGAAGTTGAAATTATTGTACTTGGACAAATAATATATTATATTATTTTTCACTTTTGTATTGTTTTAATTTATTTTATATTTTGCTTGGGATAAAACACTTTTACGGTGTTTAATTTATTTTAGATTTGATTTGGAATCATTTATTTAAATTTTTATTACTTGATTATGTAATTAGTTTTGTGAGAAATTGATTTTATTAGAAATTACAGTGATAAATTAATAAATTAAAATTAAGTTTCGGGTCATTTCGGGTCGACCCGCCGCCCCGTAAACCTGAAATTTTCGGGTTCGGGTCAGCATACCTGACCCGTCACGGGTTGGCGGGTCGGGGTTCGGGTCAACAGATTTTCTGGCGGGTCTGTTGACCCGAACCCGACCCGCCAACCTGATTTGGACCCGAATTGCCACCCCTAACTGCAAGCGTGAAGGATTGATTTCATGATAATTTAGAGTTGCGGGATGAGGGAAAAAAACAGGGTGCAAATCAATAACAAAAAAAAATATAAAGTAAATAAATAAAAGGATAAGAGGAAAATGCTTGAATTGACGCTTAAAATGAATTTCGGTCTAGAAAAGCCACACTGCTTCGCAGGACGGGGTAGTTTAAAAGAATAACGCGAAAGGAACATGGCGGGTGCGATCATACCAGCACTAATGCACCGGATCCCATCAGAACTCCGAAGTTAAGCGTGCTTGGGCGAGAGTAGTACTAGGATGGGTGACCCCCTGGGAAGTCCTCGTGTTGCACCCCTCTCTTTTTTGTTTCGAAATCCAAATTTCCTATTCGTTCTTTATCCTGTAGTAATTTAGCTCCGTCGGAACGATTGCTTAATATTTTGCTTCTTGTCGAAGCGTGAAGGAGGATCTGAAGGCGCGAGACAAATCAGGAACGGTACGGCTCGATCAAAGCCCGGATCGTCGCTCAAATTTGTCGGCGCAAATGCATCACCGCAACTAGGGGTGGCAATTTTCGACACGACACGAACCTAACACGAAATTAATGGGTTTGGGTTGAGGTTTCGGGAATTCGGGTCAGAATCGGGTTGGACCCGATGAACCCGAAAAGAAAACCGGTCGATTTCGGGTCAACCCGTGGTGACCTGATATGACCCGATATGACCCGTTTACGAATTAAAAATAATTTAATAAACATAAAAATAATTTTATCTAACTAAACTAAGTTATTCTTTTTTTCAAAGGCATTAATTACTTAATCCTAAACGAATTTATTTAATTTGTGTGAAGTTGAAATTATTGTACTTGGACAAATAATATATTATATTATTTTTCACTTTTGTATTGTTTTAATTTATTTTATATTTTGCTTGGGATAAAACACTTTTACGGTGTTTAATTTATTTTAGATTTGATTTGGAATCATTTATTTAAATTTTTATTACTTGATTATGTAATTAGTTTTGTGAGAAATTGATTTTATTAGAAATTACAGTGATAAATTAATAAATTAAAATTAAGTTTCGGGTCATTTCGGGTCGACCCGCCGCCCCGTAAACCTGAAATTTTCGGGTTCGGGTCAGCATACCTGACCCGTCACGGGTTGGCGGGTCGGGGTTCGGGTCAACAGATTTTCTGGCGGGTCTGTTGACCCGAACCCGACCCGCCAACCTGATTTGGACCCGAATTGCCACCCCTAACTGCAAGCGTGAAGGATTGATTTCATGATAATTTAGAGTTGCGGGATGAGGGAAAAAAACAGGGTGCAAATCAATAACAAAAAAAAATATAAAGTAAATAAATAAAAGGATAAGAGGAAAATGCTTGAATTGACGCTTAAAATGAATTTCGGTCTAGAAAAGCCACACTGCTTCGCAGGACGGGGTAGTTTAAAAGAATAACGCGAAAGGAACATGGCGGGTGCGATCATACCAGCACTAATGCACCGGATCCCATCAGAACTCCGAAGTTAAGCGTGCTTGGGCGAGAGTAGTACTAGGATGGGTGACCCCCTGGGAAGTCCTCGTGTTGCACCCCTCTCTTTTTTGTTTCGAAATCCAAATTTCCTATTCGTTCTTTATCCTGTAGTAATTTAGCTCCGTCGGAACGATTGCTTAATATTTTGCTTCTTGTCGAAGCGTGAAGGAGGATCTGAAGGCGCGAGACAAATCAGGAACGGTACGGCTCGATCAAAGCCCGGATCGTCGCTCAAATTTGTCGGCGCAAATGCATCACCGCAACTAGGGGTGGCAATTTTCGACACGACACGAACCTAACACGAAATTAATGGGTTTGGGTTGAGGTTTCGGGAATTCGGGTCAGAATCGGGTTGGACCCGATGAACCCGAAAAGAAAACCGGTCGATTTCGGGTCAACCCGTGGTGACCTGATATGACCCGATATGACCCGTTTACGAATTAAAAATAATTTAATAAACATAAAAATAATTTTATCTAACTAAACTAAGTTATTCTTTTTTTCAAAGGCATTAATTACTTAATCCTAAACGAATTTATTTAATTTGTGTGAAGTTGAAATTATTGTACTTGGACAAATAATATATTATATTATTTTTCACTTTTGTATTGTTTTAATTTATTTTATATTTTGCTTGGGATAAAACACTTTTACGGTGTTTAATTTATTTTAGATTTGATTTGGAATCATTTATTTAAATTTTTATTACTTGATTATGTAATTAGTTTTGTGAGAAATTGATTTTATTAGAAATTACAGTGATAAATTAATAAATTAAAATTAAGTTTCGGGTCATTTCGGGTCGACCCGCCGCCCCGTAAACCTGAAATTTTCGGGTTCGGGTCAGCATACCTGACCCGTCACGGGTTGGCGGGTCGGGGTTCGGGTCAACAGATTTTCTGGCGGGTCTGTTGACCCGAACCCGACCCGCCAACCTGATTTGGACCCGAATTGCCACCCCTAACTGCAAGCGTGAAGGATTGATTTCATGATAATTTAGAGTTGCGGGATGAGGGAAAAAAACAGGGTGCAAATCAATAACAAAAAAAAATATAAAGTAAATAAATAAAAGGATAAGAGGAAAATGCTTGAATTGACGCTTAAAATGAATTTCGGTCTAGAAAAGCCACACTGCTTCGCAGGACGGGGTAGTTTAAAAGAATAACGCGAAAGGAACATGGCGGGTGCGATCATACCAGCACTAATGCACCGGATCCCATCAGAACTCCGAAGTTAAGCGTGCTTGGGCGAGAGTAGTACTAGGATGGGTGACCCCCTGGGAAGTCCTCGTGTTGCACCCCTCTCTTTTTTGTTTCGAAATCCAAATTTCCTATTCGTTCTTTATCCTGTAGTAATTTAGCTCCGTCGGAACGATTGCTTAATATTTTGCTTCTTGTCGAAGCGTGAAGGAGGATCTGAAGGCGCGAGACAAATCAGGAACGGTACGGCTCGATCAAAGCCCGGATCGTCGCTCAAATTTGTCGGCGCAAATGCATCACCGCAACTAGGGGTGGCAATTTTCGACACGACACGAACCTAACACGAAATTAATGGGTTTGGGTTGAGGTTTCGGGAATTCGGGTCAGAATCGGGTTGGACCCGATGAACCCGAAAAGAAAACCGGTCGATTTCGGGTCAACCCGTGGTGACCTGATATGACCCGATATGACCCGTTTACGAATTAAAAATAATTTAATAAACATAAAAATAATTTTATCTAACTAAACTAAGTTATTCTTTTTTTCAAAGGCATTAATTACTTAATCCTAAACGAATTTATTTAATTTGTGTGAAGTTGAAATTATTGTACTTGGACAAATAATATATTATATTATTTTTCACTTTTGTATTGTTTTAATTTATTTTATATTTTGCTTGGGATAAAACACTTTTACGGTGTTTAATTTATTTTAGATTTGATTTGGAATCATTTATTTAAATTTTTATTACTTGATTATGTAATTAGTTTTGTGAGAAATTGATTTTATTAGAAATTACAGTGATAAATTAATAAATTAAAATTAAGTTTCGGGTCATTTCGGGTCGACCCGCCGCCCCGTAAACCTGAAATTTTCGGGTTCGGGTCAGCATACCTGACCCGTCACGGGTTGGCGGGTCGGGGTTCGGGTCAACAGATTTTCTGGCGGGTCTGTTGACCCGAACCCGACCCGCCAACCTGATTTGGACCCGAATTGCCACCCCTAACTGCAAGCGTGAAGGATTGATTTCATGATAATTTAGAGTTGCGGGATGAGGGAAAAAAACAGGGTGCAAATCAATAACAAAAAAAAATATAAAGTAAATAAATAAAAGGATAAGAGGAAAATGCTTGAATTGACGCTTAAAATGAATTTCGGTCTAGAAAAGCCACACTGCTTCGCAGGACGGGGTAGTTTAAAAGAATAACGCGAAAGGAACATGGCGGGTGCGATCATACCAGCACTAATGCACCGGATCCCATCAGAACTCCGAAGTTAAGCGTGCTTGGGCGAGAGTAGTACTAGGATGGGTGACCCCCTGGGAAGTCCTCGTGTTGCACCCCTCTCTTTTTTGTTTCGAAATCCAAATTTCCTATTCGTTCTTTATCCTGTAGTAATTTAGCTCCGTCGGAACGATTGCTTAATATTTTGCTTCTTGTCGAAGCGTGAAGGAGGATCTGAAGGCGCGAGACAAATCAGGAACGGTACGGCTCGATCAAAGCCCGGATCGTCGCTCAAATTTGTCGGCGCAAATGCATCACCGCAACTAGGGGTGGCAATTTTCGACACGACACGAACCTAACACGAAATTAATGGGTTTGGGTTGAGGTTTCGGGAATTCGGGTCAGAATCGGGTTGGACCCGATGAACCCGAAAAGAAAACCGGTCGATTTCGGGTCAACCCGTGGTGACCTGATATGACCCGATATGACCCGTTTACGAATTAAAAATAATTTAATAAACATAAAAATAATTTTATCTAACTAAACTAAGTTATTCTTTTTTTCAAAGGCATTAATTACTTAATCCTAAACGAATTTATTTAATTTGTGTGAAGTTGAAATTATTGTACTTGGACAAATAATATATTATATTATTTTTCACTTTTGTATTGTTTTAATTTATTTTATATTTTGCTTGGGATAAAACACTTTTACGGTGTTTAATTTATTTTAGATTTGATTTGGAATCATTTATTTAAATTTTTATTACTTGATTATGTAATTAGTTTTGTGAGAAATTGATTTTATTAGAAATTACAGTGATAAATTAATAAATTAAAATTAAGTTTCGGGTCATTTCGGGTCGACCCGCCGCCCCGTAAACCTGAAATTTTCGGGTTCGGGTCAGCATACCTGACCCGTCACGGGTTGGCGGGTCGGGGTTCGGGTCAACAGATTTTCTGGCGGGTCTGTTGACCCGAACCCGACCCGCCAACCTGATTTGGACCCGAATTGCCACCCCTAACTGCAAGCGTGAAGGATTGATTTCATGATAATTTAGAGTTGCGGGATGAGGGAAAAAAACAGGGTGCAAATCAATAACAAAAAAAAATATAAAGTAAATAAATAAAAGGATAAGAGGAAAATGCTTGAATTGACGCTTAAAATGAATTTCGGTCTAGAAAAGCCACACTGCTTCGCAGGACGGGGTAGTTTAAAAGAATAACGCGAAAGGAACATGGCGGGTGCGATCATACCAGCACTAATGCACCGGATCCCATCAGAACTCCGAAGTTAAGCGTGCTTGGGCGAGAGTAGTACTAGGATGGGTGACCCCCTGGGAAGTCCTCGTGTTGCACCCCTCTCTTTTTTGTTTCGAAATCCAAATTTCCTATTCGTTCTTTATCCTGTAGTAATTTAGCTCCGTCGGAACGATTGCTTAATATTTTGCTTCTTGTCGAAGCGTGAAGGAGGATCTGAAGGCGCGAGACAAATCAGGAACGGTACGGCTCGATCAAAGCCCGGATCGTCGCTCAAATTTGTCGGCGCAAATGCATCACCGCAACTAGGGGTGGCAATTTTCGACACGACACGAACCTAACACGAAATTAATGGGTTTGGGTTGAGGTTTCGGGAATTCGGGTCAGAATCGGGTTGGACCCGATGAACCCGAAAAGAAAACCGGTCGATTTCGGGTCAACCCGTGGTGACCTGATATGACCCGATATGACCCGTTTACGAATTAAAAATAATTTAATAAACATAAAAATAATTTTATCTAACTAAACTAAGTTATTCTTTTTTTCAAAGGCATTAATTACTTAATCCTAAACGAATTTATTTAATTTGTGTGAAGTTGAAATTATTGTACTTGGACAAATAATATATTATATTATTTTTCACTTTTGTATTGTTTTAATTTATTTTATATTTTGCTTGGGATAAAACACTTTTACGGTGTTTAATTTATTTTAGATTTGATTTGGAATCATTTATTTAAATTTTTATTACTTGATTATGTAATTAGTTTTGTGAGAAATTGATTTTATTAGAAATTACAGTGATAAATTAATAAATTAAAATTAAGTTTCGGGTCATTTCGGGTCGACCCGCCGCCCCGTAAACCTGAAATTTTCGGGTTCGGGTCAGCATACCTGACCCGTCACGGGTTGGCGGGTCGGGGTTCGGGTCAACAGATTTTCTGGCGGGTCTGTTGACCCGAACCCGACCCGCCAACCTGATTTGGACCCGAATTGCCACCCCTAACTGCAAGCGTGAAGGATTGATTTCATGATAATTTAGAGTTGCGGGATGAGGGAAAAAAACAGGGTGCAAATCAATAACAAAAAAAAATATAAAGTAAATAAATAAAAGGATAAGAGGAAAATGCTTGAATTGACGCTTAAAATGAATTTCGGTCTAGAAAAGCCACACTGCTTCGCAGGACGGGGTAGTTTAAAAGAATAACGCGAAAGGAACATGGCGGGTGCGATCATACCAGCACTAATGCACCGGATCCCATCAGAACTCCGAAGTTAAGCGTGCTTGGGCGAGAGTAGTACTAGGATGGGTGACCCCCTGGGAAGTCCTCGTGTTGCACCCCTCTCTTTTTTGTTTCGAAATCCAAATTTCCTATTCGTTCTTTATCCTGTAGTAATTTAGCTCCGTCGGAACGATTGCTTAATATTTTGCTTCTTGTCGAAGCGTGAAGGAGGATCTGAAGGCGCGAGACAAATCAGGAACGGTACGGCTCGATCAAAGCCCGGATCGTCGCTCAAATTTGTCGGCGCAAATGCATCACCGCAACTAGGGGTGGCAATTTTCGACACGACACGAACCTAACACGAAATTAATGGGTTTGGGTTGAGGTTTCGGGAATTCGGGTCAGAATCGGGTTGGACCCGATGAACCCGAAAAGAAAACCGGTCGATTTCGGGTCAACCCGTGGTGACCTGATATGACCCGATATGACCCGTTTACGAATTAAAAATAATTTAATAAACATAAAAATAATTTTATCTAACTAAACTAAGTTATTCTTTTTTTCAAAGGCATTAATTACTTAATCCTAAACGAATTTATTTAATTTGTGTGAAGTTGAAATTATTGTACTTGGACAAATAATATATTATATTATTTTTCACTTTTGTATTGTTTTAATTTATTTTATATTTTGCTTGGGATAAAACACTTTTACGGTGTTTAATTTATTTTAGATTTGATTTGGAATCATTTATTTAAATTTTTATTACTTGATTATGTAATTAGTTTTGTGAGAAATTGATTTTATTAGAAATTACAGTGATAAATTAATAAATTAAAATTAAGTTTCGGGTCATTTCGGGTCGACCCGCCGCCCCGTAAACCTGAAATTTTCGGGTTCGGGTCAGCATACCTGACCCGTCACGGGTTGGCGGGTCGGGGTTCGGGTCAACAGATTTTCTGGCGGGTCTGTTGACCCGAACCCGACCCGCCAACCTGATTTGGACCCGAATTGCCACCCCTAACTGCAAGCGTGAAGGATTGATTTCATGATAATTTAGAGTTGCGGGATGAGGGAAAAAAACAGGGTGCAAATCAATAACAAAAAAAAATATAAAGTAAATAAATAAAAGGATAAGAGGAAAATGCTTGAATTGACGCTTAAAATGAATTTCGGTCTAGAAAAGCCACACTGCTTCGCAGGACGGGGTAGTTTAAAAGAATAACGCGAAAGGAACATGGCGGGTGCGATCATACCAGCACTAATGCACCGGATCCCATCAGAACTCCGAAGTTAAGCGTGCTTGGGCGAGAGTAGTACTAGGATGGGTGACCCCCTGGGAAGTCCTCGTGTTGCACCCCTCTCTTTTTTGTTTCGAAATCCAAATTTCCTATTCGTTCTTTATCCTGTAGTAATTTAGCTCCGTCGGAACGATTGCTTAATATTTTGCTTCTTGTCGAAGCGTGAAGGAGGATCTGAAGGCGCGAGACAAATCAGGAACGGTACGGCTCGATCAAAGCCCGGATCGTCGCTCAAATTTGTCGGCGCAAATGCATCACCGCAACTAGGGGTGGCAATTTTCGACACGACACGAACCTAACACGAAATTAATGGGTTTGGGTTGAGGTTTCGGGAATTCGGGTCAGAATCGGGTTGGACCCGATGAACCCGAAAAGAAAACCGGTCGATTTCGGGTCAACCCGTGGTGACCTGATATGACCCGATATGACCCGTTTACGAATTAAAAATAATTTAATAAACATAAAAATAATTTTATCTAACTAAACTAAGTTATTCTTTTTTTCAAAGGCATTAATTACTTAATCCTAAACGAATTTATTTAATTTGTGTGAAGTTGAAATTATTGTACTTGGACAAATAATATATTATATTATTTTTCACTTTTGTATTGTTTTAATTTATTTTATATTTTGCTTGGGATAAAACACTTTTACGGTGTTTAATTTATTTTAGATTTGATTTGGAATCATTTATTTAAATTTTTATTACTTGATTATGTAATTAGTTTTGTGAGAAATTGATTTTATTAGAAATTACAGTGATAAATTAATAAATTAAAATTAAGTTTCGGGTCATTTCGGGTCGACCCGCCGCCCCGTAAACCTGAAATTTTCGGGTTCGGGTCAGCATACCTGACCCGTCACGGGTTGGCGGGTCGGGGTTCGGGTCAACAGATTTTCTGGCGGGTCTGTTGACCCGAACCCGACCCGCCAACCTGATTTGGACCCGAATTGCCACCCCTAACTGCAAGCGTGAAGGATTGATTTCATGATAATTTAGAGTTGCGGGATGAGGGAAAAAAACAGGGTGCAAATCAATAACAAAAAAAAATATAAAGTAAATAAATAAAAGGATAAGAGGAAAATGCTTGAATTGACGCTTAAAATGAATTTCGGTCTAGAAAAGCCACACTGCTTCGCAGGACGGGGTAGTTTAAAAGAATAACGCGAAAGGAACATGGCGGGTGCGATCATACCAGCACTAATGCACCGGATCCCATCAGAACTCCGAAGTTAAGCGTGCTTGGGCGAGAGTAGTACTAGGATGGGTGACCCCCTGGGAAGTCCTCGTGTTGCACCCCTCTCTTTTTTGTTTCGAAATCCAAATTTCCTATTCGTTCTTTATCCTGTAGTAATTTAGCTCCGTCGGAACGATTGCTTAATATTTTGCTTCTTGTCGAAGCGTGAAGGAGGATCTGAAGGCGCGAGACAAATCAGGAACGGTACGGCTCGATCAAAGCCCGGATCGTCGCTCAAATTTGTCGGCGCAAATGCATCACCGCAACTAGGGGTGGCAATTTTCGACACGACACGAACCTAACACGAAATTAATGGGTTTGGGTTGAGGTTTCGGGAATTCGGGTCAGAATCGGGTTGGACCCGATGAACCCGAAAAGAAAACCGGTCGATTTCGGGTCAACCCGTGGTGACCTGATATGACCCGATATGACCCGTTTACGAATTAAAAATAATTTAATAAACATAAAAATAATTTTATCTAACTAAACTAAGTTATTCTTTTTTTCAAAGGCATTAATTACTTAATCCTAAACGAATTTATTTAATTTGTGTGAAGTTGAAATTATTGTACTTGGACAAATAATATATTATATTATTTTTCACTTTTGTATTGTTTTAATTTATTTTATATTTTGCTTGGGATAAAACACTTTTACGGTGTTTAATTTATTTTAGATTTGATTTGGAATCATTTATTTAAATTTTTATTACTTGATTATGTAATTAGTTTTGTGAGAAATTGATTTTATTAGAAATTACAGTGATAAATTAATAAATTAAAATTAAGTTTCGGGTCATTTCGGGTCGACCCGCCGCCCCGTAAACCTGAAATTTTCGGGTTCGGGTCAGCATACCTGACCCGTCACGGGTTGGCGGGTCGGGGTTCGGGTCAACAGATTTTCTGGCGGGTCTGTTGACCCGAACCCGACCCGCCAACCTGATTTGGACCCGAATTGCCACCCCTAACTGCAAGCGTGAAGGATTGATTTCATGATAATTTAGAGTTGCGGGATGAGGGAAAAAAACAGGGTGCAAATCAATAACAAAAAAAAATATAAAGTAAATAAATAAAAGGATAAGAGGAAAATGCTTGAATTGACGCTTAAAATGAATTTCGGTCTAGAAAAGCCACACTGCTTCGCAGGACGGGGTAGTTTAAAAGAATAACGCGAAAGGAACATGGCGGGTGCGATCATACCAGCACTAATGCACCGGATCCCATCAGAACTCCGAAGTTAAGCGTGCTTGGGCGAGAGTAGTACTAGGATGGGTGACCCCCTGGGAAGTCCTCGTGTTGCACCCCTCTCTTTTTTGTTTCGAAATCCAAATTTCCTATTCGTTCTTTATCCTGTAGTAATTTAGCTCCGTCGGAACGATTGCTTAATATTTTGCTTCTTGTCGAAGCGTGAAGGAGGATCTGAAGGCGCGAGACAAATCAGGAACGGTACGGCTCGATCAAAGCCCGGATCGTCGCTCAAATTTGTCGGCGCAAATGCATCACCGCAACTAGGGGTGGCAATTTTCGACACGACACGAACCTAACACGAAATTAATGGGTTTGGGTTGAGGTTTCGGGAATTCGGGTCAGAATCGGGTTGGACCCGATGAACCCGAAAAGAAAACCGGTCGATTTCGGGTCAACCCGTGGTGACCTGATATGACCCGATATGACCCGTTTACGAATTAAAAATAATTTAATAAACATAAAAATAATTTTATCTAACTAAACTAAGTTATTCTTTTTTTCAAAGGCATTAATTACTTAATCCTAAACGAATTTATTTAATTTGTGTGAAGTTGAAATTATTGTACTTGGACAAATAATATATTATATTATTTTTCACTTTTGTATTGTTTTAATTTATTTTATATTTTGCTTGGGATAAAACACTTTTACGGTGTTTAATTTATTTTAGATTTGATTTGGAATCATTTATTTAAATTTTTATTACTTGATTATGTAATTAGTTTTGTGAGAAATTGATTTTATTAGAAATTACAGTGATAAATTAATAAATTAAAATTAAGTTTCGGGTCATTTCGGGTCGACCCGCCGCCCCGTAAACCTGAAATTTTCGGGTTCGGGTCAGCATACCTGACCCGTCACGGGTTGGCGGGTCGGGGTTCGGGTCAACAGATTTTCTGGCGGGTCTGTTGACCCGAACCCGACCCGCCAACCTGATTTGGACCCGAATTGCCACCCCTAACTGCAAGCGTGAAGGATTGATTTCATGATAATTTAGAGTTGCGGGATGAGGGAAAAAAACAGGGTGCAAATCAATAACAAAAAAAAATATAAAGTAAATAAATAAAAGGATAAGAGGAAAATGCTTGAATTGACGCTTAAAATGAATTTCGGTCTAGAAAAGCCACACTGCTTCGCAGGACGGGGTAGTTTAAAAGAATAACGCGAAAGGAACATGGCGGGTGCGATCATACCAGCACTAATGCACCGGATCCCATCAGAACTCCGAAGTTAAGCGTGCTTGGGCGAGAGTAGTACTAGGATGGGTGACCCCCTGGGAAGTCCTCGTGTTGCACCCCTCTCTTTTTTGTTTCGAAATCCAAATTTCCTATTCGTTCTTTATCCTGTAGTAATTTAGCTCCGTCGGAACGATTGCTTAATATTTTGCTTCTTGTCGAAGCGTGAAGGAGGATCTGAAGGCGCGAGACAAATCAGGAACGGTACGGCTCGATCAAAGCCCGGATCGTCGCTCAAATTTGTCGGCGCAAATGCATCACCGCAACTAGGGGTGGCAATTTTCGACACGACACGAACCTAACACGAAATTAATGGGTTTGGGTTGAGGTTTCGGGAATTCGGGTCAGAATCGGGTTGGACCCGATGAACCCGAAAAGAAAACCGGTCGATTTCGGGTCAACCCGTGGTGACCTGATATGACCCGATATGACCCGTTTACGAATTAAAAATAATTTAATAAACATAAAAATAATTTTATCTAACTAAACTAAGTTATTCTTTTTTTCAAAGGCATTAATTACTTAATCCTAAACGAATTTATTTAATTTGTGTGAAGTTGAAATTATTGTACTTGGACAAATAATATATTATATTATTTTTCACTTTTGTATTGTTTTAATTTATTTTATATTTTGCTTGGGATAAAACACTTTTACGGTGTTTAATTTATTTTAGATTTGATTTGGAATCATTTATTTAAATTTTTATTACTTGATTATGTAATTAGTTTTGTGAGAAATTGATTTTATTAGAAATTACAGTGATAAATTAATAAATTAAAATTAAGTTTCGGGTCATTTCGGGTCGACCCGCCGCCCCGTAAACCTGAAATTTTCGGGTTCGGGTCAGCATACCTGACCCGTCACGGGTTGGCGGGTCGGGGTTCGGGTCAACAGATTTTCTGGCGGGTCTGTTGACCCGAACCCGACCCGCCAACCTGATTTGGACCCGAATTGCCACCCCTAACTGCAAGCGTGAAGGATTGATTTCATGATAATTTAGAGTTGCGGGATGAGGGAAAAAAACAGGGTGCAAATCAATAACAAAAAAAAATATAAAGTAAATAAATAAAAGGATAAGAGGAAAATGCTTGAATTGACGCTTAAAATGAATTTCGGTCTAGAAAAGCCACACTGCTTCGCAGGACGGGGTAGTTTAAAAGAATAACGCGAAAGGAACATGGCGGGTGCGATCATACCAGCACTAATGCACCGGATCCCATCAGAACTCCGAAGTTAAGCGTGCTTGGGCGAGAGTAGTACTAGGATGGGTGACCCCCTGGGAAGTCCTCGTGTTGCACCCCTCTCTTTTTTGTTTCGAAATCCAAATTTCCTATTCGTTCTTTATCCTGTAGTAATTTAGCTCCGTCGGAACGATTGCTTAATATTTTGCTTCTTGTCGAAGCGTGAAGGAGGATCTGAAGGCGCGAGACAAATCAGGAACGGTACGGCTCGATCAAAGCCCGGATCGTCGCTCAAATTTGTCGGCGCAAATGCATCACCGCAACTAGGGGTGGCAATTTTCGACACGACACGAACCTAACACGAAATTAATGGGTTTGGGTTGAGGTTTCGGGAATTCGGGTCAGAATCGGGTTGGACCCGATGAACCCGAAAAGAAAACCGGTCGATTTCGGGTCAACCCGTGGTGACCTGATATGACCCGATATGACCCGTTTACGAATTAAAAATAATTTAATAAACATAAAAATAATTTTATCTAACTAAACTAAGTTATTCTTTTTTTCAAAGGCATTAATTACTTAATCCTAAACGAATTTATTTAATTTGTGTGAAGTTGAAATTATTGTACTTGGACAAATAATATATTATATTATTTTTCACTTTTGTATTGTTTTAATTTATTTTATATTTTGCTTGGGATAAAACACTTTTACGGTGTTTAATTTATTTTAGATTTGATTTGGAATCATTTATTTAAATTTTTATTACTTGATTATGTAATTAGTTTTGTGAGAAATTGATTTTATTAGAAATTACAGTGATAAATTAATAAATTAAAATTAAGTTTCGGGTCATTTCGGGTCGACCCGCCGCCCCGTAAACCTGAAATTTTCGGGTTCGGGTCAGCATACCTGACCCGTCACGGGTTGGCGGGTCGGGGTTCGGGTCAACAGATTTTCTGGCGGGTCTGTTGACCCGAACCCGACCCGCCAACCTGATTTGGACCCGAATTGCCACCCCTAACTGCAAGCGTGAAGGATTGATTTCATGATAATTTAGAGTTGCGGGATGAGGGAAAAAAACAGGGTGCAAATCAATAACAAAAAAAAATATAAAGTAAATAAATAAAAGGATAAGAGGAAAATGCTTGAATTGACGCTTAAAATGAATTTCGGTCTAGAAAAGCCACACTGCTTCGCAGGACGGGGTAGTTTAAAAGAATAACGCGAAAGGAACATGGCGGGTGCGATCATACCAGCACTAATGCACCGGATCCCATCAGAACTCCGAAGTTAAGCGTGCTTGGGCGAGAGTAGTACTAGGATGGGTGACCCCCTGGGAAGTCCTCGTGTTGCACCCCTCTCTTTTTTGTTTCGAAATCCAAATTTCCTATTCGTTCTTTATCCTGTAGTAATTTAGCTCCGTCGGAACGATTGCTTAATATTTTGCTTCTTGTCGAAGCGTGAAGGAGGATCTGAAGGCGCGAGACAAATCAGGAACGGTACGGCTCGATCAAAGCCCGGATCGTCGCTCAAATTTGTCGGCGCAAATGCATCACCGCAACTAGGGGTGGCAATTTTCGACACGACACGAACCTAACACGAAATTAATGGGTTTGGGTTGAGGTTTCGGGAATTCGGGTCAGAATCGGGTTGGACCCGATGAACCCGAAAAGAAAACCGGTCGATTTCGGGTCAACCCGTGGTGACCTGATATGACCCGATATGACCCGTTTACGAATTAAAAATAATTTAATAAACATAAAAATAATTTTATCTAACTAAACTAAGTTATTCTTTTTTTCAAAGGCATTAATTACTTAATCCTAAACGAATTTATTTAATTTGTGTGAAGTTGAAATTATTGTACTTGGACAAATAATATATTATATTATTTTTCACTTTTGTATTGTTTTAATTTATTTTATATTTTGCTTGGGATAAAACACTTTTACGGTGTTTAATTTATTTTAGATTTGATTTGGAATCATTTATTTAAATTTTTATTACTTGATTATGTAATTAGTTTTGTGAGAAATTGATTTTATTAGAAATTACAGTGATAAATTAATAAATTAAAATTAAGTTTCGGGTCATTTCGGGTCGACCCGCCGCCCCGTAAACCTGAAATTTTCGGGTTCGGGTCAGCATACCTGACCCGTCACGGGTTGGCGGGTCGGGGTTCGGGTCAACAGATTTTCTGGCGGGTCTGTTGACCCGAACCCGACCCGCCAACCTGATTTGGACCCGAATTGCCACCCCTAACTGCAAGCGTGAAGGATTGATTTCATGATAATTTAGAGTTGCGGGATGAGGGAAAAAAACAGGGTGCAAATCAATAACAAAAAAAAATATAAAGTAAATAAATAAAAGGATAAGAGGAAAATGCTTGAATTGACGCTTAAAATGAATTTCGGTCTAGAAAAGCCACACTGCTTCGCAGGACGGGGTAGTTTAAAAGAATAACGCGAAAGGAACATGGCGGGTGCGATCATACCAGCACTAATGCACCGGATCCCATCAGAACTCCGAAGTTAAGCGTGCTTGGGCGAGAGTAGTACTAGGATGGGTGACCCCCTGGGAAGTCCTCGTGTTGCACCCCTCTCTTTTTTGTTTCGAAATCCAAATTTCCTATTCGTTCTTTATCCTGTAGTAATTTAGCTCCGTCGGAACGATTGCTTAATATTTTGCTTCTTGTCGAAGCGTGAAGGAGGATCTGAAGGCGCGAGACAAATCAGGAACGGTACGGCTCGATCAAAGCCCGGATCGTCGCTCAAATTTGTCGGCGCAAATGCATCACCGCAACTAGGGGTGGCAATTTTCGACACGACACGAACCTAACACGAAATTAATGGGTTTGGGTTGAGGTTTCGGGAATTCGGGTCAGAATCGGGTTGGACCCGATGAACCCGAAAAGAAAACCGGTCGATTTCGGGTCAACCCGTGGTGACCTGATATGACCCGATATGACCCGTTTACGAATTAAAAATAATTTAATAAACATAAAAATAATTTTATCTAACTAAACTAAGTTATTCTTTTTTTCAAAGGCATTAATTACTTAATCCTAAACGAATTTATTTAATTTGTGTGAAGTTGAAATTATTGTACTTGGACAAATAATATATTATATTATTTTTCACTTTTGTATTGTTTTAATTTATTTTATATTTTGCTTGGGATAAAACACTTTTACGGTGTTTAATTTATTTTAGATTTGATTTGGAATCATTTATTTAAATTTTTATTACTTGATTATGTAATTAGTTTTGTGAGAAATTGATTTTATTAGAAATTACAGTGATAAATTAATAAATTAAAATTAAGTTTCGGGTCATTTCGGGTCGACCCGCCGCCCCGTAAACCTGAAATTTTCGGGTTCGGGTCAGCATACCTGACCCGTCACGGGTTGGCGGGTCGGGGTTCGGGTCAACAGATTTTCTGGCGGGTCTGTTGACCCGAACCCGACCCGCCAACCTGATTTGGACCCGAATTGCCACCCCTAACTGCAAGCGTGAAGGATTGATTTCATGATAATTTAGAGTTGCGGGATGAGGGAAAAAAACAGGGTGCAAATCAATAACAAAAAAAAATATAAAGTAAATAAATAAAAGGATAAGAGGAAAATGCTTGAATTGACGCTTAAAATGAATTTCGGTCTAGAAAAGCCACACTGCTTCGCAGGACGGGGTAGTTTAAAAGAATAACGCGAAAGGAACATGGCGGGTGCGATCATACCAGCACTAATGCACCGGATCCCATCAGAACTCCGAAGTTAAGCGTGCTTGGGCGAGAGTAGTACTAGGATGGGTGACCCCCTGGGAAGTCCTCGTGTTGCACCCCTCTCTTTTTTGTTTCGAAATCCAAATTTCCTATTCGTTCTTTATCCTGTAGTAATTTAGCTCCGTCGGAACGATTGCTTAATATTTTGCTTCTTGTCGAAGCGTGAAGGAGGATCTGAAGGCGCGAGACAAATCAGGAACGGTACGGCTCGATCAAAGCCCGGATCGTCGCTCAAATTTGTCGGCGCAAATGCATCACCGCAACTAGGGGTGGCAATTTTCGACACGACACGAACCTAACACGAAATTAATGGGTTTGGGTTGAGGTTTCGGGAATTCGGGTCAGAATCGGGTTGGACCCGATGAACCCGAAAAGAAAACCGGTCGATTTCGGGTCAACCCGTGGTGACCTGATATGACCCGATATGACCCGTTTACGAATTAAAAATAATTTAATAAACATAAAAATAATTTTATCTAACTAAACTAAGTTATTCTTTTTTTCAAAGGCATTAATTACTTAATCCTAAACGAATTTATTTAATTTGTGTGAAGTTGAAATTATTGTACTTGGACAAATAATATATTATATTATTTTTCACTTTTGTATTGTTTTAATTTATTTTATATTTTGCTTGGGATAAAACACTTTTACGGTGTTTAATTTATTTTAGATTTGATTTGGAATCATTTATTTAAATTTTTATTACTTGATTATGTAATTAGTTTTGTGAGAAATTGATTTTATTAGAAATTACAGTGATAAATTAATAAATTAAAATTAAGTTTCGGGTCATTTCGGGTCGACCCGCCGCCCCGTAAACCTGAAATTTTCGGGTTCGGGTCAGCATACCTGACCCGTCACGGGTTGGCGGGTCGGGGTTCGGGTCAACAGATTTTCTGGCGGGTCTGTTGACCCGAACCCGACCCGCCAACCTGATTTGGACCCGAATTGCCACCCCTAACTGCAAGCGTGAAGGATTGATTTCATGATAATTTAGAGTTGCGGGATGAGGGAAAAAAACAGGGTGCAAATCAATAACAAAAAAAAATATAAAGTAAATAAATAAAAGGATAAGAGGAAAATGCTTGAATTGACGCTTAAAATGAATTTCGGTCTAGAAAAGCCACACTGCTTCGCAGGACGGGGTAGTTTAAAAGAATAACGCGAAAGGAACATGGCGGGTGCGATCATACCAGCACTAATGCACCGGATCCCATCAGAACTCCGAAGTTAAGCGTGCTTGGGCGAGAGTAGTACTAGGATGGGTGACCCCCTGGGAAGTCCTCGTGTTGCACCCCTCTCTTTTTTGTTTCGAAATCCAAATTTCCTATTCGTTCTTTATCCTGTAGTAATTTAGCTCCGTCGGAACGATTGCTTAATATTTTGCTTCTTGTCGAAGCGTGAAGGAGGATCTGAAGGCGCGAGACAAATCAGGAACGGTACGGCTCGATCAAAGCCCGGATCGTCGCTCAAATTTGTCGGCGCAAATGCATCACCGCAACTAGGGGTGGCAATTTTCGACACGACACGAACCTAACACGAAATTAATGGGTTTGGGTTGAGGTTTCGGGAATTCGGGTCAGAATCGGGTTGGACCCGATGAACCCGAAAAGAAAACCGGTCGATTTCGGGTCAACCCGTGGTGACCTGATATGACCCGATATGACCCGTTTACGAATTAAAAATAATTTAATAAACATAAAAATAATTTTATCTAACTAAACTAAGTTATTCTTTTTTTCAAAGGCATTAATTACTTAATCCTAAACGAATTTATTTAATTTGTGTGAAGTTGAAATTATTGTACTTGGACAAATAATATATTATATTATTTTTCACTTTTGTATTGTTTTAATTTATTTTATATTTTGCTTGGGATAAAACACTTTTACGGTGTTTAATTTATTTTAGATTTGATTTGGAATCATTTATTTAAATTTTTATTACTTGATTATGTAATTAGTTTTGTGAGAAATTGATTTTATTAGAAATTACAGTGATAAATTAATAAATTAAAATTAAGTTTCGGGTCATTTCGGGTCGACCCGCCGCCCCGTAAACCTGAAATTTTCGGGTTCGGGTCAGCATACCTGACCCGTCACGGGTTGGCGGGTCGGGGTTCGGGTCAACAGATTTTCTGGCGGGTCTGTTGACCCGAACCCGACCCGCCAACCTGATTTGGACCCGAATTGCCACCCCTAACTGCAAGCGTGAAGGATTGATTTCATGATAATTTAGAGTTGCGGGATGAGGGAAAAAAACAGGGTGCAAATCAATAACAAAAAAAAATATAAAGTAAATAAATAAAAGGATAAGAGGAAAATGCTTGAATTGACGCTTAAAATGAATTTCGGTCTAGAAAAGCCACACTGCTTCGCAGGACGGGGTAGTTTAAAAGAATAACGCGAAAGGAACATGGCGGGTGCGATCATACCAGCACTAATGCACCGGATCCCATCAGAACTCCGAAGTTAAGCGTGCTTGGGCGAGAGTAGTACTAGGATGGGTGACCCCCTGGGAAGTCCTCGTGTTGCACCCCTCTCTTTTTTGTTTCGAAATCCAAATTTCCTATTCGTTCTTTATCCTGTAGTAATTTAGCTCCGTCGGAACGATTGCTTAATATTTTGCTTCTTGTCGAAGCGTGAAGGAGGATCTGAAGGCGCGAGACAAATCAGGAACGGTACGGCTCGATCAAAGCCCGGATCGTCGCTCAAATTTGTCGGCGCAAATGCATCACCGCAACTAGGGGTGGCAATTTTCGACACGACACGAACCTAACACGAAATTAATGGGTTTGGGTTGAGGTTTCGGGAATTCGGGTCAGAATCGGGTTGGACCCGATGAACCCGAAAAGAAAACCGGTCGATTTCGGGTCAACCCGTGGTGACCTGATATGACCCGATATGACCCGTTTACGAATTAAAAATAATTTAATAAACATAAAAATAATTTTATCTAACTAAACTAAGTTATTCTTTTTTTCAAAGGCATTAATTACTTAATCCTAAACGAATTTATTTAATTTGTGTGAAGTTGAAATTATTGTACTTGGACAAATAATATATTATATTATTTTTCACTTTTGTATTGTTTTAATTTATTTTATATTTTGCTTGGGATAAAACACTTTTACGGTGTTTAATTTATTTTAGATTTGATTTGGAATCATTTATTTAAATTTTTATTACTTGATTATGTAATTAGTTTTGTGAGAAATTGATTTTATTAGAAATTACAGTGATAAATTAATAAATTAAAATTAAGTTTCGGGTCATTTCGGGTCGACCCGCCGCCCCGTAAACCTGAAATTTTCGGGTTCGGGTCAGCATACCTGACCCGTCACGGGTTGGCGGGTCGGGGTTCGGGTCAACAGATTTTCTGGCGGGTCTGTTGACCCGAACCCGACCCGCCAACCTGATTTGGACCCGAATTGCCACCCCTAACTGCAAGCGTGAAGGATTGATTTCATGATAATTTAGAGTTGCGGGATGAGGGAAAAAAACAGGGTGCAAATCAATAACAAAAAAAAATATAAAGTAAATAAATAAAAGGATAAGAGGAAAATGCTTGAATTGACGCTTAAAATGAATTTCGGTCTAGAAAAGCCACACTGCTTCGCAGGACGGGGTAGTTTAAAAGAATAACGCGAAAGGAACATGGCGGGTGCGATCATACCAGCACTAATGCACCGGATCCCATCAGAACTCCGAAGTTAAGCGTGCTTGGGCGAGAGTAGTACTAGGATGGGTGACCCCCTGGGAAGTCCTCGTGTTGCACCCCTCTCTTTTTTGTTTCGAAATCCAAATTTCCTATTCGTTCTTTATCCTGTAGTAATTTAGCTCCGTCGGAACGATTGCTTAATATTTTGCTTCTTGTCGAAGCGTGAAGGAGGATCTGAAGGCGCGAGACAAATCAGGAACGGTACGGCTCGATCAAAGCCCGGATCGTCGCTCAAATTTGTCGGCGCAAATGCATCACCGCAACTAGGGGTGGCAATTTTCGACACGACACGAACCTAACACGAAATTAATGGGTTTGGGTTGAGGTTTCGGGAATTCGGGTCAGAATCGGGTTGGACCCGATGAACCCGAAAAGAAAACCGGTCGATTTCGGGTCAACCCGTGGTGACCTGATATGACCCGATATGACCCGTTTACGAATTAAAAATAATTTAATAAACATAAAAATAATTTTATCTAACTAAACTAAGTTATTCTTTTTTTCAAAGGCATTAATTACTTAATCCTAAACGAATTTATTTAATTTGTGTGAAGTTGAAATTATTGTACTTGGACAAATAATATATTATATTATTTTTCACTTTTGTATTGTTTTAATTTATTTTATATTTTGCTTGGGATAAAACACTTTTACGGTGTTTAATTTATTTTAGATTTGATTTGGAATCATTTATTTAAATTTTTATTACTTGATTATGTAATTAGTTTTGTGAGAAATTGATTTTATTAGAAATTACAGTGATAAATTAATAAATTAAAATTAAGTTTCGGGTCATTTCGGGTCGACCCGCCGCCCCGTAAACCTGAAATTTTCGGGTTCGGGTCAGCATACCTGACCCGTCACGGGTTGGCGGGTCGGGGTTCGGGTCAACAGATTTTCTGGCGGGTCTGTTGACCCGAACCCGACCCGCCAACCTGATTTGGACCCGAATTGCCACCCCTAACTGCAAGCGTGAAGGATTGATTTCATGATAATTTAGAGTTGCGGGATGAGGGAAAAAAACAGGGTGCAAATCAATAACAAAAAAAAATATAAAGTAAATAAATAAAAGGATAAGAGGAAAATGCTTGAATTGACGCTTAAAATGAATTTCGGTCTAGAAAAGCCACACTGCTTCGCAGGACGGGGTAGTTTAAAAGAATAACGCGAAAGGAACATGGCGGGTGCGATCATACCAGCACTAATGCACCGGATCCCATCAGAACTCCGAAGTTAAGCGTGCTTGGGCGAGAGTAGTACTAGGATGGGTGACCCCCTGGGAAGTCCTCGTGTTGCACCCCTCTCTTTTTTGTTTCGAAATCCAAATTTCCTATTCGTTCTTTATCCTGTAGTAATTTAGCTCCGTCGGAACGATTGCTTAATATTTTGCTTCTTGTCGAAGCGTGAAGGAGGATCTGAAGGCGCGAGACAAATCAGGAACGGTACGGCTCGATCAAAGCCCGGATCGTCGCTCAAATTTGTCGGCGCAAATGCATCACCGCAACTAGGGGTGGCAATTTTCGACACGACACGAACCTAACACGAAATTAATGGGTTTGGGTTGAGGTTTCGGGAATTCGGGTCAGAATCGGGTTGGACCCGATGAACCCGAAAAGAAAACCGGTCGATTTCGGGTCAACCCGTGGTGACCTGATATGACCCGATATGACCCGTTTACGAATTAAAAATAATTTAATAAACATAAAAATAATTTTATCTAACTAAACTAAGTTATTCTTTTTTTCAAAGGCATTAATTACTTAATCCTAAACGAATTTATTTAATTTGTGTGAAGTTGAAATTATTGTACTTGGACAAATAATATATTATATTATTTTTCACTTTTGTATTGTTTTAATTTATTTTATATTTTGCTTGGGATAAAACACTTTTACGGTGTTTAATTTATTTTAGATTTGATTTGGAATCATTTATTTAAATTTTTATTACTTGATTATGTAATTAGTTTTGTGAGAAATTGATTTTATTAGAAATTACAGTGATAAATTAATAAATTAAAATTAAGTTTCGGGTCATTTCGGGTCGACCCGCCGCCCCGTAAACCTGAAATTTTCGGGTTCGGGTCAGCATACCTGACCCGTCACGGGTTGGCGGGTCGGGGTTCGGGTCAACAGATTTTCTGGCGGGTCTGTTGACCCGAACCCGACCCGCCAACCTGATTTGGACCCGAATTGCCACCCCTAACTGCAAGCGTGAAGGATTGATTTCATGATAATTTAGAGTTGCGGGATGAGGGAAAAAAACAGGGTGCAAATCAATAACAAAAAAAAATATAAAGTAAATAAATAAAAGGATAAGAGGAAAATGCTTGAATTGACGCTTAAAATGAATTTCGGTCTAGAAAAGCCACACTGCTTCGCAGGACGGGGTAGTTTAAAAGAATAACGCGAAAGGAACATGGCGGGTGCGATCATACCAGCACTAATGCACCGGATCCCATCAGAACTCCGAAGTTAAGCGTGCTTGGGCGAGAGTAGTACTAGGATGGGTGACCCCCTGGGAAGTCCTCGTGTTGCACCCCTCTCTTTTTTGTTTCGAAATCCAAATTTCCTATTCGTTCTTTATCCTGTAGTAATTTAGCTCCGTCGGAACGATTGCTTAATATTTTGCTTCTTGTCGAAGCGTGAAGGAGGATCTGAAGGCGCGAGACAAATCAGGAACGGTACGGCTCGATCAAAGCCCGGATCGTCGCTCAAATTTGTCGGCGCAAATGCATCACCGCAACTAGGGGTGGCAATTTTCGACACGACACGAACCTAACACGAAATTAATGGGTTTGGGTTGAGGTTTCGGGAATTCGGGTCAGAATCGGGTTGGACCCGATGAACCCGAAAAGAAAACCGGTCGATTTCGGGTCAACCCGTGGTGACCTGATATGACCCGATATGACCCGTTTACGAATTAAAAATAATTTAATAAACATAAAAATAATTTTATCTAACTAAACTAAGTTATTCTTTTTTTCAAAGGCATTAATTACTTAATCCTAAACGAATTTATTTAATTTGTGTGAAGTTGAAATTATTGTACTTGGACAAATAATATATTATATTATTTTTCACTTTTGTATTGTTTTAATTTATTTTATATTTTGCTTGGGATAAAACACTTTTACGGTGTTTAATTTATTTTAGATTTGATTTGGAATCATTTATTTAAATTTTTATTACTTGATTATGTAATTAGTTTTGTGAGAAATTGATTTTATTAGAAATTACAGTGATAAATTAATAAATTAAAATTAAGTTTCGGGTCATTTCGGGTCGACCCGCCGCCCCGTAAACCTGAAATTTTCGGGTTCGGGTCAGCATACCTGACCCGTCACGGGTTGGCGGGTCGGGGTTCGGGTCAACAGATTTTCTGGCGGGTCTGTTGACCCGAACCCGACCCGCCAACCTGATTTGGACCCGAATTGCCACCCCTAACTGCAAGCGTGAAGGATTGATTTCATGATAATTTAGAGTTGCGGGATGAGGGAAAAAAACAGGGTGCAAATCAATAACAAAAAAAAATATAATATTTTAGATTTGATTTGGAATCATTTATTTAAATTTTTATTACTTGATTATGTAATTAGTTTTGTGAGAAATTGATTTTATTAGAAATTACAGTGATAAATTAATAAATTAAAATTAAGTTTCGGGTCATTTCGGGTCGACCCGCCGCCCCGTAAACCTGAAATTTTCGGGTTCGGGTCAGCATACCTGACCCGTCACGGGTTGGCGGGTCGGGGTTCGGGTCAACAGATTTATTCAAGCATTTTCCTCTTATCCTTTTATTTATTTACTTTATATTTTTTTTTGTTATTGATTTGCACCCTGTTTTTTTCCCTCATCCCGCAACTCTAAATTATCATGAAATCAATCCTTCACGCTTGCAGTTAGGGGTGGCAATTCGGGTCCAAATCAGGTTGGCGGGTCGGGTTCGGGTCAACAGACCCGCCAGAAAATCTGTTGACCCGAACCCCGACCCGCCAACCCGTGACGGGTCAGGTATGCTGACCCGAACCCGAAAATTTCAGGTTTACGGGGCGGCGGGTCGACCCGAAATGACCCGAAACTTAATTTTAATTTATTAATTTATCACTGTAATTTCTAATAAAATCAATTTCTCACAAAACTAATTACATAATCAAGTAATAAAAATTTAAATAAATGATTCCAAATCAAATCTAAAATAAATTAAACACCGTAAAAGTGTTTTATCCCAAGCAAAATATAAAATAAATTAAAACAATACAAAAGTGAAAAATAATATAATATATTATTTGTCCAAGTATAATAATTTCAACTTCACACAAATTAAATAAATTCGTTTAGGATTAAGTAATTAATGCCTTTGAAAAAAAGAATAACTTAGTTTAGTTAGATAAAATTATTTTTATGTTTATTAAATTATTTTTAATTCGTAAACGGGTCATATCAGGTCACCACGGGTTGACCCGAAATCGACCGGTTTTCTTTTCGGGTTCATCGGGTCCAACCCGATTCTGACCCGAATTCCCGAAACCTCAACCCAAACCCATTAATTTCGTGTTAGGTTCGTGTCGTGTTTTCAGGTCGTGTCGAAAATTGCCACCCCTAGTTGCGGTGATACATTTGCGCCGACAAATTTGAGCGACGATCCGGGCTTTGATCGAGCCGTACCGTTCCTGATTTGTCTCGCGCCTTCAGATCCTCCTTCACGCTTCGACAAGAAGCAAAATATTAAGCAATCGTTCCGACGGAGCTAAATTACTACAGGATAAAGAACGAATAGGAAATTTGGATTTCGAAACAAAAAAGAGAGGGGTGCAACACGAGGACTTCCCAGGGGGTCACCCATCCTAGTACTACTCTCGCCCAAGCACGCTTAACTTCGGAGTTCTGATGGGATCCGGTGCATTAGTGCTGGTATGATCGCACCCGCCATGTTCCTTTCGCTTTATTCTTTTAAACTACCCCGTCCTGCGAAGCAGTGTGGCTTTTCTAGACCGAAATTCATTTTAAGCGTCAATTCAAGCATTTTCCTCTTATCCTTTTATTTATTTACTTTATATTTTTTTTTGTTATTGATTTGCACCCTGTTTTTTTCCCTCATCCCGCAACTCTAAATTATCATGAAATCAATCCTTCACGCTTGCAGTTAGGGGTGGCAATTCGGGTCCAAATCAGGTTGGCGGGTCGGGTTCGGGTCAACAGACCCGCCAGAAAATCTGTTGACCCGAACCCCGACCCGCCAACCCGTGACGGGTCAGGTATGCTGACCCGAACCCGAAAATTTCAGGTTTACGGGGCGGCGGGTCGACCCGAAATGACCCGAAACTTAATTTTAATTTATTAATTTATCACTGTAATTTCTAATAAAATCAATTTCTCACAAAACTAATTACATAATCAAGTAATAAAAATTTAAATAAATGATTCCAAATCAAATCTAAAAAATTAAACACCGTAAAAGTGTTTTATCCCAAGCAAAATATAAAATAAATTAAAACAATACAAAAGTGAAAAATAATATAATATATTATTTGTCCAAGTATAATAATTTCAACTTCACACAAATTAAATAAATTCGTTTAGGATTAAGTAATTAATGCCTTTGAAAAAAAGAATAACTTAGTTTAGTTAGATAAAATTATTTTTATGTTTATTAAATTATTTTTAATTCGTAAACGGGTCATATCAGGTCACCACGGGTTGACCCGAAATCGACCGGTTTTCTTTTCGGGTTCATCGGGTCCAACCCGATTCTGACCCGAATTCCCGAAACCTCAACCCAAACCCATTAATTTCGTGTTAGGTTCGTGTCGTGTTTTCAGGTCGTGTCGAAAATTGCCACCCCTAGTTGCGGTGATACATTTGCGCCGACAAATTTGAGCGACGATCCGGGCTTTGATCGAGCCGTACCGTTCCTGATTTGTCTCGCGCCTTCAGATCCTCCTTCACGCTTCGACAAGAAGCAAAATATTAAGCAATCGTTCCGACGGAGCTAAATTACTACAGGATAAAGAACGAATAGGAAATTTGGATTTCGAAACAAAAAAGAGAGGGGTGCAACACGAGGACTTCCCAGGGGGTCACCCATCCTAGTACTACTCTCGCCCAAGCACGCTTAACTTCGGAGTTCTGATGGGATCCGGTGCATTAGTGCTGGTATGATCGCACCCGCCATGTTCCTTTCGCTTTATTCTTTTAAACTACCCCGTCCTGCGAAGCAGTGTGGCTTTTCTAGACCGAAATTCATTTTAAGCGTCAATTCAAGCATTTTCCTCTTATCCTTTTATTTATTTACTTTATATTTTTTTTTGTTATTGATTTGCACCCTGTTTTTTTCCCTCATCCCGCAACTCTAAATTATCATGAAATCAATCCTTCACGCTTGCAGTTAGGGGTGGCAATTCGGGTCCAAATCAGGTTGGCGGGTCGGGTTCGGGTCAACAGACCCGCCAGAAAATCTGTTGACCCGAACCCCGACCCGCCAACCCGTGACGGGTCAGGTATGCTGACCCGAACCCGAAAATTTCAGGTTTACGGGGCGGCGGGTCGACCCGAAATGACCCGAAACTTAATTTTAATTTATTAATTTATCACTGTAATTTCTAATAAAATCAATTTCTCACAAAACTAATTACATAATCAAGTAATAAAAATTTAAATAAATGATTCCAAATCAAATCTAAAATAAATTAAACACCGTAAAAGTGTTTTATCCCAAGCAAAATATAAAATAAATTAAAACAATACAAAAGTGAAAAATAATATAATATATTATTTGTCCAAGTATAATAATTTCAACTTCACACAAATTAAATAAATTCGTTTAGGATTAAGTAATTAATGCCTTTGAAAAAAAGAATAACTTAGTTTAGTTAGATAAAATTATTTTTATGTTTATTAAATTATTTTTAATTCGTAAACGGGTCATATCAGGTCACCACGGGTTGACCCGAAATCGACCGGTTTTCTTTTCGGGTTCATCGGGTCCAACCCGATTCTGACCCGAATTCCCGAAACCTCAACCCAAACCCATTAATTTCGTGTTAGGTTCGTGTCGTGTTTTCAGGTCGTGTCGAAAATTGCCACCCCTAGTTGCGGTGATACATTTGCGCCGACAAATTTGAGCGACGATCCGGGCTTTGATCGAGCCGTACCGTTCCTGATTTGTCTCGCGCCTTCAGATCCTCCTTCACGCTTCGACAAGAAGCAAAATATTAAGCAATCGTTCCGACGGAGCTAAATTACTACAGGATAAAGAACGAATAGGAAATTTGGATTTCGAAACAAAAAAGAGAGGGGTGCAACACGAGGACTTCCCAGGGGGTCACCCATCCTAGTACTACTCTCGCCCAAGCACGCTTAACTTCGGAGTTCTGATGGGATCCGGTGCATTAGTGCTGGTATGATCGCACCCGCCATGTTCCTTTCGCTTTATTCTTTTAAACTACCCCGTCCTGCGAAGCAGTGTGGCTTTTCTAGACCGAAATTCATTTTAAGCGTCAATTCAAGCATTTTCCTCTTATCCTTTTATTTATTTACTTTATATTTTTTTTTGTTATTGATTTGCACCCTGTTTTTTTCCCTCATCCCGCAACTCTAAATTATCATGAAATCAATCCTTCACGCTTGCAGTTAGGGGTGGCAATTCGGGTCCAAATCAGGTTGGCGGGTCGGGTTCGGGTCAACAGACCCGCCAGAAAATCTGTTGACCCGAACCCCGACCCGCCAACCCGTGACGGGTCAGGTATGCTGACCCGAACCCGAAAATTTCAGGTTTACGGGGCGGCGGGTCGACCCGAAATGACCCGAAACTTAATTTTAATTTATTAATTTATCACTGTAATTTCTAATAAAATCAATTTCTCACAAAACTAATTACATAATCAAGTAATAAAAATTTAAATAAATGATTCCAAATCAAATCTAAAATAAATTAAACACCGTAAAAGTGTTTTATCCCAAGCAAAATATAAAATAAATTAAAACAATACAAAAGTGAAAAATAATATAATATATTATTTGTCCAAGTATAATAATTTCAACTTCACACAAATTAAATAAATTCGTTTAGGATTAAGTAATTAATGCCTTTGAAAAAAAGAATAACTTAGTTTAGTTAGATAAAATTATTTTTATGTTTATTAAATTATTTTTAATTCGTAAACGGGTCATATCGGGTCATATCAGGTCACCACGGGTTGACCCGAAATCGACCGGTTTTCTTTTCGGGTTCATCGGGTCCAACCCGATTCTGACCCGAATTCCCGAAACCTCAACCCAAACCCATTAATTTCGTGTTAGGTTCGTGTCGTGTTTTCAGGTCGTGTCGAAAATTGCCACCCCTAGTTGCGGTGATACATTTGCGCCGACAAATTTGAGCGACGATCCGGGCTTTGATCGAGCCGTACCGTTCCTGATTTGTCTCGCGCCTTCAGATCCTCCTTCACGCTTCGACAAGAAGCAAAATATTAAGCAATCGTTCCGACGGAGCTAAATTACTACAGGATAAAGAACGAATAGGAAATTTGGATTTCGAAACAAAAAAGAGAGGGGTGCAACACGAGGACTTCCCAGGGGGTCACCCATCCTAGTACTACTCTCGCCCAAGCACGCTTAACTTCGGAGTTCTGATGGGATCCGGTGCATTAGTGCTGGTATGATCGCACCCGCCATGTTCCTTTCGCTTTATTCTTTTAAACTACCCCGTCCTGCGAAGCAGTGTGGCTTTTCTAGACCGAAATTCATTTTAAGCGTCAATTCAAGCATTTTCCTCTTATCCTTTTATTTATTTACTTTATATTTTTTTTTGTTATTGATTTGCACCCTGTTTTTTTCCCTCATCCCGCAACTCTAAATTATCATGAAATCAATCCTTCACGCTTGCAGTTAGGGGTGGCAATTCGGGTCCAAATCAGGTTGGCGGGTCGGGTTCGGGTCAACAGACCCGCCAGAAAATCTGTTGACCCGAACCCCGACCCGCCAACCCGTGACGGGTCAGGTATGCTGACCCGAACCCGAAAATTTCAGGTTTACGGGGCGGCGGGTCGACCCGAAATGACCCGAAACTTAATTTTAATTTATTAATTTATCACTGTAATTTCTAATAAAATCAATTTCTCACAAAACTAATTACATAATCAAGTAATAAAAATTTAAATAAATGATTCCAAATCAAATCTAAAATAAATTAAACACCGTAAAAGTGTTTTATCCCAAGCAAAATATAAAATAAATTAAAACAATACAAAAGTGAAAAATAATATAATATATTATTTGTCCAAGTATAATAATTTCAACTTCACACAAATTAAATAAATTCGTTTAGGATTAAGTAATTAATGCCTTTGAAAAAAAGAATAACATAGTTTAGTTAGATAAAATTATTTTTATGTTTATTAAATTATTTTTAATTCGTAAACGGGTCATATCGGGTCATATCAGGTCACCACGGGTTGACCCGAAATCGACCGCTTTCTTTTCGGGTTCATCGGGTCCAACCCGATTCTGACCCGAATTCCCGAAACCTCAACCCAAACCCATTAATTTCGTGTTAGGTTCGTGTCGTGTTTTCAGGTCGTGTCGAAAATTGCCACCCCTAGTTGCGGTGATACATTTGCGCCGACAAATTTGAGCGACGATCCGGGCTTTGATCGAGCCGTACCGTTCCTGATTTGTCTCGCGCCTTCAGATCCTCCTTCACGCTTCGACAAGAAGCAAAATATTAAGCAATCGTTCCGACGGAGCTAAATTACTACAGGATAAAGAACGAATAGGAAATTTGGATTTCGAAACAAAAAAGAGAGGGGTGCAACACGAGGACTTCCCAGGGGGTCACCCATCCTAGTACTACTCTCGCCCAAGCACGCTTAACTTCGGAGTTCTGATGGGATCCGGTGCATTAGTGCTGGTATGATCGCACCCGCCATGTTCCTTTCGCTTTATTCTTTTAAACTACCCCGTCCTGCGAAGCAGTGTGGCTTTTCTAGACCGAAATTCATTTTAAGCGTCAATTCAAGCATTTTCCTCTTATCCTTTTATTTATTTACTTTATATTTTTTTTTGTTATTGATTTGCACCCTGTTTTTTTCCCTCATCCCGCAACTCTAAATTATCATGAAATCAATCCTTCACGCTTGCAGTTAGGGGTGGCAATTCGGGTCCAAATCAGGTTGGCGGGTCGGGTTCGGGTCAACAGACCCGCCAGAAAATCTGTTGACCCGAACCCCGACCCGCCAACCCGTGACGGGTCAGGTATGCTGACCCGAACCCGAAAATTTCAGGTTTACGGGGCGGCGGGTCGACCCGAAATGACCCGAAACTTAATTTTAATTTATTAATTTATCACTGTAATTTCTAATAAAATCAATTTCTCACAAAACTAATTACATAATCAAGTAATAAAAATTTAAATAAATGATTCCAAATCAAATCTAAAATAAATTAAACACCGTAAAAGTGTTTTATCCCAAGCAAAATATAAAATAAATTAAAACAATACAAAAGTGAAAAATAATATAATATATTATTTGTCCAAGTATAATAATTTCAACTTCACACAAATTAAATAAATTCGTTTAGGATTAAGTAATTAATGCCTTTGAAAAAAAGAATAACTTAGTTTAGTTAGATAAAATTATTTTTATGTTTATTAAATTATTTTTAATTCGTAAACGGGTCATATCGGGTCATATCAGGTCACCACGGGTTGACCCGAAATCGACCGGTTTTCTTTTCGGGTTCATCGGGTCCAACCCGATTCTGACCCGAATTCCCGAAACCTCAACCCAAACCCATTAATTTCGTGTTAGGTTCGTGTCGTGTTTTCAGGTCGTGTCGAAAATTGCCACCCCTAGTTGCGGTGATACATTTGCGCCGACAAATTTGAGCGACGATCCGGGCTTTGATCGAGCCGTACCGTTCCTGATTTGTCTCGCGCCTTCAGATCCTCCTTCACGCTTCGACAAGAAGCAAAATATTAAGCAATCGTTCCGACGGAGCTAAATTACTACAGGATAAAGAACGAATAGGAAATTTGGATTTCGAAACAAAAAAGAGAGGGGTGCAACACGAGGACTTCCCAGGGGGTCACCCATCCTAGTACTACTCTCGCCCAAGCACGCTTAACTTCGGAGTTCTGATGGGATCCGGTGCATTAGTGCTGGTATGATCGCACCCGCCATGTTCCTTTCGCTTTATTCTTTTAAACTACCCCGTCCTGCGAAGCAGTGTGGCTTTTCTAGACCGAAATTCATTTTAAGCGTCAATTCAAGCATTTTCCTCTTATCCTTTTATTTATTTACTTTATATTTTTTTTTGTTATTGATTTGCACCCTGTTTTTTTCCCTCATCCCGCAACTCTAAATTATCATGAAATCAATCCTTCACGCTTGCAGTTAGGGGTGGCAATTCGGGTCCAAATCAGGTTGGCGGGTCGGGTTCGGGTCAACAGACCCGCCAGAAAATCTGTTGACCCGAACCCCGACCCGCCAACCCGTGACGGGTCAGGTATGCTGACCCGAACCCGAAAATTTCAGGTTTACGGGGCGGCGGGTCGACCCGAAATGACCCGAAACTTAATTTTAATTTATTAATTTATCACTGTAATTTCTAATAAAATCAATTTCTCACAAAACTAATTACATAATCAAGTAATAAAAATTTAAATAAATGATTCCAAATCAAATCTAAAATAAATTAAACACCGTAAAAGTGTTTTATCCCAAGCAAAATATAAAATAAATTAAAACAATACAAAAGTGAAAAATAATATAATATATTATTTGTCCAAGTATAATAATTTCAACTTCACACAAATTAAATAAATTCGTTTAGGATTAAGTAATTAATGCCTTTGAAAAAAAGAATAACTTAGTTTAGTTAGATAAAATTATTTTTATGTTTATTAAATTATTTTTAATTCGTAAACGGGTCATATCAGGTCACCACGGGTTGACCCGAAATCGACCGGTTTTCTTTTCGGGTTCATCGGGTCCAACCCGATTCTGACCCGAATTCCCGAAACCTCAACCCAAACCCATTAATTTCGTGTTAGGTTCGTGTCGTGTTTTCAGGTCGTGTCGAAAATTGCCACCCCTAGTTGCGGTGATACATTTGCGCCGACAAATTTGAGCGACGATCCGGGCTTTGATCGAGCCGTACCGTTCCTGATTTGTCTCGCGCCTTCAGATCCTCCTTCACGCTTCGACAAGAAGCAAAATATTAAGCAATCGTTCCGACGGAGCTAAATTACTACAGGATAAAGAACGAATAGGAAATTTGGATTTCGAAACAAAAAAGAGAGGGGTGCAACACGAGGACTTCCCAGGGGGTCACCCATCCTAGTACTACTCTCGCCCAAGCACGCTTAACTTCGGAGTTCTGATGGGATCCGGTGCATTAGTGCTGGTATGATCGCACCCGCCATGTTCCTTTCGCTTTATTCTTTTAAACTACCCCGTCCTGCGAAGCAGTGTGGCTTTTCTAGACCGAAATTCATTTTAAGCGTCAATTCAAGCATTTTCCTCTTATCCTTTTATTTATTTACTTTATATTTTTTTTTGTTATTGATTTGCACCCTGTTTTTTTCCCTCATCCCGCAACTCTAAATTATCATGAAATCAATCCTTCACGCTTGCAGTTAGGGGTGGCAATTCGGGTCCAAATCAGGTTGGCGGGTCGGGTTCGGGTCAACAGACCCGCCAGAAAATCTGTTGACCCGAACCCCGACCCGCCAACCCGTGACGGGTCAGGTATGCTGACCCGAACCCGAAAATTTCAGGTTTACGGGGCGGCGGGTCGACCCGAAATGACCCGAAACTTAATTTTAATTTATTAATTTATCACTGTAATTTCTAATAAAATCAATTTCTCACAAAACTAATTACATAATCAAGTAATAAAAATTTAAATAAATGATTCCAAATCAAATCTAAAATAAATTAAACACCGTAAAAGTGTTTTATCCCAAGCAAAATATAAAATAAATTAAAACAATACAAAAGTGAAAAATAATATAATATATTATTTGTCCAAGTATAATAATTTCAACTTCACACAAATTAAATAAATTCGTTTAGGATTAAGTAATTAATGCCTTTGAAAAAAAGAATAACTTAGTTTAGTTAGATAAAATTATTTTTATGTTTATTAAATTATTTTTAATTCGTAAACGGGTCATATCAGGTCACCACGGGTTGACCCGAAATCGACCGGTTTTCTTTTCGGGTTCATCGGGTCCAACCCGATTCTGACCCGAATTCCCGAAACCTCAACCCAAACCCATTAATTTCGTGTTAGGTTCGTGTCGTGTTTTCAGGTCGTGTCGAAAATTGCCACCCCTAGTTGCGGTGATACATTTGCGCCGACAAATTTGAGCGACGATCCGGGCTTTGATCGAGCCGTACCGTTCCTGATTTGTCTCGCGCCTTCAGATCCTCCTTCACGCTTCGACAAGAAGCAAAATATTAAGCAATCGTTCCGACGGAGCTAAATTACTACAGGATAAAGAACGAATAGGAAATTTGGATTTCGAAACAAAAAAGAGAGGGGTGCAACACGAGGACTTCCCAGGGGGTCACCCATCCTAGTACTACTCTCGCCCAAGCACGCTTAACTTCGGAGTTCTGATGGGATCCGGTGCATTAGTGCTGGTATGATCGCACCCGCCATGTTCCTTTCGCTTTATTCTTTTAAACTACCCCGTCCTGCGAAGCAGTGTGGCTTTTCTAGACCGAAATTCATTTTAAGCGTCAATTCAAGCATTTTCCTCTTATCCTTTTATTTATTTACTTTATATTTTTTTTTGTTATTGATTTGCACCCTGTTTTTTTCCCTCATCCCGCAACTCTAAATTATCATGAAATCAATCCTTCACGCTTGCAGTTAGGGGTGGCAATTCGGGTCCAAATCAGGTTGGCGGGTCGGGTTCGGGTCAACAGACCCGCCAGAAAATCTGTTGACCCGAACCCCGACCCGCCAACCCGTGACGGGTCAGGTATGCTGACCCGAACCCGAAAATTTCAGGTTTACGGGGCGGCGGGTCGACCCGAAATGACCCGAAACTTAATTTTAATTTATTAATTTATCACTGTAATTTCTAATAAAATCAATTTCTCACAAAACTAATTACATAATCAAGTAATAAAAATTTAAATAAATGATTCCAAATCAAATCTAAAAAATTAAACACCGTAAAAGTGTTTTATCCCAAGCAAAATATAAAATAAATTAAAACAATACAAAAGTGAAAAATAATATAATATATTATTTGTCCAAGTATAATAATTTCAACTTCACACAAATTAAATAAATTCGTTTAGGATTAAGTAATTAATGCCTTTGAAAAAAAGAATAACTTAGTTTAGTTAGATAAAATTATTTTTATGTTTATTAAATTATTTTTAATTCGTAAACGGGTCATATCAGGTCACCACGGGTTGACCCGAAATCGACCGGTTTTCTTTTCGGGTTCATCGGGTCCAACCCGATTCTGACCCGAATTCCCGAAACCTCAACCCAAACCCATTAATTTCGTGTTAGGTTCGTGTCGTGTTTTCAGGTCGTGTCGAAAATTGCCACCCCTAGTTGCGGTGATACATTTGCGCCGACAAATTTGAGCGACGATCCGGGCTTTGATCGAGCCGTACCGTTCCTGATTTGTCTCGCGCCTTCAGATCCTCCTTCACGCTTCGACAAGAAGCAAAATATTAAGCAATCGTTCCGACGGAGCTAAATTACTACAGGATAAAGAACGAATAGGAAATTTGGATTTCGAAACAAAAAAGAGAGGGGTGCAACACGAGGACTTCCCAGGGGGTCACCCATCCTAGTACTACTCTCGCCCAAGCACGCTTAACTTCGGAGTTCTGATGGGATCCGGTGCATTAGTGCTGGTATGATCGCACCCGCCATGTTCCTTTCGCTTTATTCTTTTAAACTACCCCGTCCTGCGAAGCAGTGTGGCTTTTCTAGACCGAAATTCATTTTAAGCGTCAATTCAAGCATTTTCCTCTTATCCTTTTATTTATTTACTTTATATTTTTTTTTGTTATTGATTTGCACCCTGTTTTTTTCCCTCATCCCGCAACTCTAAATTATCATGAAATCAATCCTTCACGCTTGCAGTTAGGGGTGGCAATTCGGGTCCAAATCAGGTTGGCGGGTCGGGTTCGGGTCAACAGACCCGCCAGAAAATCTGTTGACCCGAACCCCGACCCGCCAACCCGTGACGGGTCAGGTATGCTGACCCGAACCCGAAAATTTCAGGTTTACGGGGCGGCGGGTCGACCCGAAATGACCCGAAACTTAATTTTAATTTATTAATTTATCACTGTAATTTCTAATAAAATCAATTTCTCACAAAACTAATTACATAATCAAGTAATAAAAATTTAAATAAATGATTCCAAATCAAATCTAAAATAAATTAAACACCGTAAAAGTGTTTTATCCCAAGCAAAATATAAAATAAATTAAAACAATACAAAAGTGAAAAATAATATAATATATTATTTGTCCAAGTATAATAATTTCAACTTCACACAAATTAAATAAATTCGTTTAGGATTAAGTAATTAATGCCTTTGAAAAAAAGAATAACTTAGTTTAGTTAGATAAAATTATTTTTATGTTTATTAAATTATTTTTAATTCGTAAACGGGTCATATCGGGTCATATCAGGTCACCACGGGTTGACCCGAAATCGACCGGTTTTCTTTTCGGGTTCATCGGGTCCAACCCGATTCTGACCCGAATTCCCGAAACCTCAACCCAAACCCATTAATTTCGTGTTAGGTTCGTGTCGTGTTTTCAGGTCGTGTCGAAAATTGCCACCCCTAGTTGCGGTGATACATTTGCGCCGACAAATTTGAGCGACGATCCGGGCTTTGATCGAGCCGTACCGTTCCTGATTTGTCTCGCGCCTTCAGATCCTCCTTCACGCTTCGACAAGAAGCAAAATATTAAGCAATCGTTCCGACGGAGCTAAATTACTACAGGATAAAGAACGAATAGGAAATTTGGATTTCGAAACAAAAAAGAGAGGGGTGCAACACGAGGACTTCCCAGGGGGTCACCCATCCTAGTACTACTCTCGCCCAAGCACGCTTAACTTCGGAGTTCTGATGGGATCCGGTGCATTAGTGCTGGTATGATCGCACCCGCCATGTTCCTTTCGCTTTATTCTTTTAAACTACCCCGTCCTGCGAAGCAGTGTGGCTTTTCTAGACCGAAATTCATTTTAAGCGTCAATTCAAGCATTTTCCTCTTATCCTTTTATTTATTTACTTTATATTTTTTTTTGTTATTGATTTGCACCCTGTTTTTTTCCCTCATCCCGCAACTCTAAATTATCATGAAATCAATCCTTCACGCTTGCAGTTAGGGGTGGCAATTCGGGTCCAAATCAGGTTGGCGGGTCGGGTTCGGGTCAACAGACCCGCCAGAAAATCTGTTGACCCGAACCCCGACCCGCCAACCCGTGACGGGTCAGGTATGCTGACCCGAACCCGAAAATTTCAGGTTTACGGGGCGGCGGGTCGACCCGAAATGACCCGAAACTTAATTTTAATTTATTAATTTATCACTGTAATTTCTAATAAAATCAATTTCTCACAAAACTAATTACATAATCAAGTAATAAAAATTTAAATAAATGATTCCAAATCAAATCTAAAAAATTAAACACCGTAAAAGTGTTTTATCCCAAGCAAAATATAAAATAAATTAAAACAATACAAAAGTGAAAAATAATATAATATATTATTTGTCCAAGTATAATAATTTCAACTTCACACAAATTAAATAAATTCGTTTAGGATTAAGTAATTAATGCCTTTGAAAAAAAGAATAACTTAGTTTAGTTAGATAAAATTATTTTTATGTTTATTAAATTATTTTTAATTCGTAAACGGGTCATATCAGGTCACCACGGGTTGACCCGAAATCGACCGGTTTTCTTTTCGGGTTCATCGGGTCCAACCCGATTCTGACCCGAATTCCCGAAACCTCAACCCAAACCCATTAATTTCGTGTTAGGTTCGTGTCGTGTTTTCAGGTCGTGTCGAAAATTGCCACCCCTAGTTGCGGTGATACATTTGCGCCGACAAATTTGAGCGACGATCCGGGCTTTGATCGAGCCGTACCGTTCCTGATTTGTCTCGCGCCTTCAGATCCTCCTTCACGCTTCGACAAGAAGCAAAATATTAAGCAATCGTTCCGACGGAGCTAAATTACTACAGGATAAAGAACGAATAGGAAATTTGGATTTCGAAACAAAAAAGAGAGGGGTGCAACACGAGGACTTCCCAGGGGGTCACCCATCCTAGTACTACTCTCGCCCAAGCACGCTTAACTTCGGAGTTCTGATGGGATCCGGTGCATTAGTGCTGGTATGATCGCACCCGCCATGTTCCTTTCGCTTTATTCTTTTAAACTACCCCGTCCTGCGAAGCAGTGTGGCTTTTCTAGACCGAAATTCATTTTAAGCGTCAATTCAAGCATTTTCCTCTTATCCTTTTATTTATTTACTTTATATTTTTTTTTGTTATTGATTTGCACCCTGTTTTTTTCCCTCATCCCGCAACTCTAAATTATCATGAAATCAATCCTTCACGCTTGCAGTTAGGGGTGGCAATTCGGGTCCAAATCAGGTTGGCGGGTCGGGTTCGGGTCAACAGACCCGCCAGAAAATCTGTTGACCCGAACCCCGACCCGCCAACCCGTGACGGGTCAGGTATGCTGACCCGAACCCGAAAATTTCAGGTTTACGGGGCGGCGGGTCGACCCGAAATGACCCGAAACTTAATTTTAATTTATTAATTTATCACTGTAATTTCTAATAAAATCAATTTCTCACAAAACTAATTACATAATCAAGTAATAAAAATTTAAATAAATGATTCCAAATCAAATCTAAAATAAATTAAACACCGTAAAAGTGTTTTATCCCAAGCAAAATATAAAATAAATTAAAACAATACAAAAGTGAAAAATAATATAATATATTATTTGTCCAAGTATAATAATTTCAACTTCACACAAATTAAATAAATTCGTTTAGGATTAAGTAATTAATGCCTTTGAAAAAAAGAATAACTTAGTTTAGTTAGATAAAATTATTTTTATGTTTATTAAATTATTTTTAATTCGTAAACGGGTCATATCGGGTCATATCAGGTCACCACGGGTTGACCCGAAATCGACCGGTTTTCTTTTCGGGTTCATCGGGTCCAACCCGATTCTGACCCGAATTCCCGAAACCTCAACCCAAACCCATTAATTTCGTGTTAGGTTCGTGTCGTGTTTTCAGGTCGTGTCGAAAATTGCCACCCCTAGTTGCGGTGATACATTTGCGCCGACAAATTTGAGCGACGATCCGGGCTTTGATCGAGCCGTACCGTTCCTGATTTGTCTCGCGCCTTCAGATCCTCCTTCACGCTTCGACAAGAAGCAAAATATTAAGCAATCGTTCCGACGGAGCTAAATTACTACAGGATAAAGAACGAATAGGAAATTTGGATTTCGAAACAAAAAAGAGAGGGGTGCAACACGAGGACTTCCCAGGGGGTCACCCATCCTAGTACTACTCTCGCCCAAGCACGCTTAACTTCGGAGTTCTGATGGGATCCGGTGCATTAGTGCTGGTATGATCGCACCCGCCATGTTCCTTTCGCTTTATTCTTTTAAACTACCCCGTCCTGCGAAGCAGTGTGGCTTTTCTAGACCGAAATTCATTTTAAGCGTCAATTCAAGCATTTTCCTCTTATCCTTTTATTTATTTACTTTATATTTTTTTTTGTTATTGATTTGCACCCTGTTTTTTTCCCTCATCCCGCAACTCTAAATTATCATGAAATCAATCCTTCACGCTTGCAGTTAGGGGTGGCAATTCGGGTCCAAATCAGGTTGGCGGGTCGGTTCGGGTCAACAGACCCGCCAGAAAATCTGTTGACCCGAACCCCGACCCGCCAACCCGTGACGGGTCAGGTATGCTGACCCGAACCCGAAAATTTCAGGTTTACGGGGCGGCGGGTCGACCCGAAATGACCCGAAACTTAATTTTAATTTATTAATTTATCACTGTAATTTCTAATAAAATCAATTTCTCACAAAACTAATTACATAATCAAGTAATAAAAATTTAAATAAATGATTCCAAATCAAATCTAAAAAATTAAACACCGTAAAAGTGTTTTATCCCAAGCAAAATATAAAATAAATTAAAACAATACAAAAGTGAAAAATAATATAATATATTATTTGTCCAAGTATAATAATTTCAACTTCACACAAATTAAATAAATTCGTTTAGGATTAAGTAATTAATGCCTTTGAAAAAAAGAATAACTTAGTTTAGTTAGATAAAATTATTTTTATGTTTATTAAATTATTTTTAATTCGTAAACGGGTCATATCAGGTCACCACGGGTTGACCCGAAATCGACCGGTTTTCTTTTCGGGTTCATCGGGTCCAACCCGATTCTGACCCGAATTCCCGAAACCTCAACCCAAACCCATTAATTTCGTGTTAGGTTCGTGTCGTGTCGAAAATTGCCACCCCTAGTTGCGGTGATACATTTGCGCCGACAAATTTGAGCGACGATCCGGGCTTTGATCGAGCCGTACCGTTCCTGATTTGTCTCGCGCCTTCAGATCCTCCTTCACGCTTCGACAAGAAGCAAAATATTAAGCAATCGTTCCGACGGAGCTAAATTACTACAGGATAAAGAACGAATAGGAAATTTGGATTTCGAAACAAAAAAGAGAGGGGTGCAACACGAGGACTTCCCAGGGGGTCACCCATCCTAGTACTACTCTCGCCCAAGCACGCTTAACTTCGGAGTTCTGATGGGATCCGGTGCATTAGTGCTGGTATGATCGCACCCGCCATGTTCCTTTCGCTTTATTCTTTTAAACTACCCCGTCCTGCGAAGCAGTGTGGCTTTTCTAGACCGAAATTCATTTTAAGCGTCAATTCAAGCATTTTCCTCTTATCCTTTTATTTATTTACTTTATATATTTTTTTGTTATTGATTTGCACCCTGTTTTTTTCCCTCATCCCGCAACTCTAAATTATCATGAAATCAATCCTTCACGCTTGCAGTTAGGGGTGGCAATTCGGGTCCAAATCAGGTTGGCGGGTCGGGTTCGGGTCAACAGACCCGCCAGAAAATCTGTTGACCCGAACCCCGACCCGCCAACCCGTGACGGGTCAGGTATGCTGACCCGAACCCGAAAATTTCAGGTTTACGGGGCGGCGGGTCGATCCGAAATGACCCGAAACTTAATTTTAATTTATTAATTTATCACTGTAATTTCTAATAATATCAATTTCTCACAAAACTAATTACATAATCAAGTAATAAAAATTTAAATAAATGATTCCAAATCAAATCTAAAATAAATTAAACACCGTAAAAGTGTTTTATCCCAAGCAAAATATAAAATAAATTAAAACAATACAAAAGTGAAAAATAATATAATATATTATTTGTCCAAGTATAATAATTTCAACTTCACACAAATTAAATAAATTCGTTTAGGATTAAGTAATTAATGCCTTTGAAAAAAAGAATAACTTAGTTTAGTTAGATAAAATTATTTTTATGTTTATTAAATTATTTTTAATTCGTAAACGGGTCATATCGGGTCATATCAGGTCACCACGGGTTGACCCGAAATCGACCGGTTTTCTTTTCGGGTTCATCGGGTCCAACCCGATTCTGACCCGAATTCCCGAAACCTCAACCCAAACCCATTAATTTCGTGTTAGGTTCGTGTCGTGTTTTCAGGTCGTGTCGAAAATTGCCACCCCTAGTTGCGGTGATACATTTGCGCCGACAAATTTGAGCGACGATCCGGGCTTTGATCGAGCCGTACCGTTCCTGATTTGTCTCGCGCCTTCAGATCCTCCTTCACGCTTCGACAAGAAGCAAAATATTAAGCAATCGTTCCGACGGAGCTAAATTACTACAGGATAAAGAACGAATAGGAAATTTGGATTTCGAAACAAAAAAGAGAGGGGTGCAACACGAGGACTTCCCAGGGGGTCACCCATCCTAGTACTACTCTCGCCCAAGCACGCTTAACTTCGGAGTTCTGATGGGATCCGGTGCATTAGTGCTGGTATGATCGCACCCGCCATGTTCCTTTCGCTTTATTCTTTTAAACTACCCCGTCCTGCGAAGCAGTGTGGCTTTTCTAGACCGAAATTCATTTTAAGCGTCAATTCAAGCATTTTCCTCTTATCCTTTTATTTATTTACTTTATATATTTTTTTGTTATTGATTTGCACCCTGTTTTTTTCCCTCATCCCGCAACTCTAAATTATCATGAAATCAATCCTTCACGCTTGCAGTTAGGGGTGGCAATTCGGGTCCAAATCAGGTTGGCGGGTCGGGTTCGGGTCAACAGACCCGCCAGAAAATCTGTTGACCCGAACCCCGACCCGCCAACCCGTGACGGGTCAGGTATGCTGACCCGAACCCGAAAATTTCAGGTTTACGGGGCGGCGGGTCGACCAGAAATGACCCGAAACTTAATTTTAATTTATTAATTTATCACTGTAATTTCTAATAAAATCAATTTCTCACAAAACTAATTACATAATCAAGTAATAAAAATTTAAATAAATGATTCCAAATCAAATCTAAAATAAATTAAACACCGTAAAAGTGTTTTATCCCAAGCAAAATATAAAATAAATTAAAACAATACAAAAGTGAAAAATAATATAATATATTATTTGTCCAAGTATAATAATTTCAACTTCACACAAATTAAATAAATTCGTTTAGGATTAAGTAATTAATGCCTTTGAAAAAAAGAATAACTTAGTTTAGTTAGATAAAATTATTTTTATGTTTATTAAATTATTTTTAATTCGTAAACGGGTCATATCGGGTCATATCAGGTCACCACGGGTTGACCCGAAATCGACCGGTTTTCTTTTCGGGTTCATCGGGTCCAACCCGATTCTGACCCGAATTCCCGAAACCTCAACCCAAACCCATTAATTTCGTGTTAGGTTCGTGTCGTGTTTTCAGGTCGTGTCGAAAATTGCCACCCCTAGTTGCGGTGATACATTTGCGCCGACAAATTTGAGCGACGATCCGGGCTTTGATCGAGCCGTACCGTTCCTGATTTGTCTCGCGCCTTCAGATCCTCCTTCACGCTTCGACAAGAAGCAAAATATTAAGCAATCGTTCCGACGGAGCTAAATTACTACAGGATAAAGAACGAATAGGAAATTTGGATTTCGAAACAAAAAAGAGAGGGGTGCAACACGAGGACTTCCCAGGGGGTCACCCATCCTAGTACTACTCTCGCCCAAGCACGCTTAACTTCGGAGTTCTGATGGGATCCGGTGCATTAGTGCTGGTATGATCGCACCCGCCATGTTCCTTTCGCTTTATTCTTTTAAACTACCCCGTCCTGCGAAGCAGTGTGGCTTTTCTAGACCGAAATTCATTTTAAGCGTCAATTCAAGCATTTTCCTCTTATCCTTTTATTTATTTACTTTATATTTTTTTTTGTTATTGATTTGCACCCTGTTTTTTTCCCTCATCCCGCAACTCTAAATTATCATGAAATCAATCCTTCACGCTTGCAGTTAGGGGTGGCAATTCGGGTCCAAATCAGGTTGGCGGGTCGGGTTCGGGTCAACAGACCCGCCAGAAAATCTGTTGACCCGAACCCCGACCCGCCAACCCGTGACGGGTCAGGTATGCTGACCCGAACCCGAAAATTTCAGGTTTACGGGGCGGCGGGTCGACCCGAAATGACCCGAAACTTAATTTTAATTTATTAATTTATCACTGTAATTTCTAATAAAATCAATTTCTCACAAAACTAATTACATAATCAAGTAATAAAAATTTAAATAAATGATTCCAAATCAAATCTAAAAAATTAAACACCGTAAAAGTGTTTTATCCCAAGCAAAATATAAAATAAATTAAAACAATACAAAAGTGAAAAATAATATAATATATTATTTGTCCAAGTATAATAATTTCAACTTCACACAAATTAAATAAATTCGTTTAGGATTAAGTAATTAATGCCTTTGAAAAAAAGAATAACTTAGTTTAGTTAGATAAAATTATTTTTATGTTTATTAAATTATTTTTAATTCGTAAACGGGTCATATCAGGTCACCACGGGTTGACCCGAAATCGACCGGTTTTCTTTTCGGGTTCATCGGGTCCAACCCGATTCTGACCCGAATTCCCGAAACCTCAACCCAAACCCATTAATTTCGTGTTAGGTTCGTGTCGTGTTTTCAGGTCGTGTCGAAAATTGCCACCCCTAGTTGCGGTGATACATTTGCGCCGACAAATTTGAGCGACGATC